>NW_028289028.1:0-118319 GCF_059628265.1 Tinamus guttatus
TGTGGAACTTTTGGTGTTTCAGTTTGTGGCCGTTTCCTCTAGTTCTGTCGGTGGCCACCAGTGAAAAGAGGCCGCCCCATCCTCCTCACTGCCTCCCTTGAGGTACTTCTAGACACTGCTCAGGTCCCCTCTCAGCCTTCTCTTCTCCAGCTGAACAGGCCCAGCTCCCTCAGCCTCTCCTCACAGGACAGATGTTCCTATGAACATCGGGCTCCGTGGGTGCGCGGAGGCGCCCGGAGCGGCGCAGGAAGCGGGAGGTGCCGCTGCGGGTTCCCGCTGCCGCTTCCCCTTTCTCGTCCCCGTCACGGGGACGGGCGCAGGCCCCGCGGTGGCGCCGGCTCCGCTCTGAGCTCGGGCCCCTCCAACCACAGCAAATCATAGAATCATAGAATTATAGAATGCTGAAGGTTGGAAGGGACCTCTAGGGATCACCCAGTCCAACCCCTCTGCACACGCAGGGTCACCTAGAGCACGTGGCACAGGGCTGCGTCCAAGCGGGTTTGAAGATCTCCAGAGAAGGAGACTCCACAACCTCTCTGGGCAGCCTGTTCCAGTGCTCTGGCACCTTCACTGTTAATAATTTTTTCCTTAAGTTCCTCTGGAACTTTTGGTGCTTCAGTTTGTGGTCATTACCTCTAGTTCTGTTGGTGGCCACCACTGAAAAGAGACCAGCACCATCCTCTGAAGCAGAGCAGGGTTTAGCCGAGCAGCGAAGGCTCCTCCGGGGCAGCCCCTCGGGGCTTGTTGGCCACCAAAATGGTGCAGACGAGCGCGGGGTTCGGGTCAGGCTTAGGGGACAACAGCTTGGCCATTTGATGTGGAATGAGGTGACGTTGGCTCTGAAGCAAAAGCTTCAGGGCTGCTTTTGCAGACAGGGCCCATGGCAGCTTTTCAAGCTTAATGCATTGAGTTTAAATCCTTCGATAGGTGATGGGGAGCAAAGGTGGGGGAACGGGTGCCCGAGGGTGCTGGTACCGGTGGGACGGAGGGCTCTGCTGCTCCCAGGGCGCTGATTCCTCTCCCTCCAAACAGGTGGTGGAAATTTCCTTCAACTTCTGGTACCGCCTGGGCGAGCACCTGTACAAGACGGACGACGCCGTCATCCACAGCATCTTCAAGGCCTACATCCAGCGGCTGCTGCACGCGCTGGCCCGGCACTGCCAGCTCGACGCCGACCACGTAAGGCCGGTTGGAACCCCGGGCAGCTCCGTGTCCACGTGAGGAAGGAATTCCTTGGTGTGAGGGTGCCAGAGCCCTGGCACAGGCTGCCCAGAGAGGCTGTGGAGGCTCCTTCTCTGGAGATGTCCAACCCACCTGGATGCCACCCTGTGCCCCGTGCTCTGGGTGTCCCTGCTGGAGCAGGGGCTGCACTGGGTGATCCCTGGAGGTCCCTGCCACCCTCAACCATTCCGGGATTCTGTTTGCTTCCTTCCTGTTCCTGGGAGGGAGGGCAGGAAGGATGGATCTCCCGGGAATCGGGGGTGTTTTTCCTGTGGGTAAATGGGAGCGTGGGGGGTTCCCTGCGGCGCCGTCGGCAGCTTCCCCTGTGCTGCTCCAGGAGGGTGTCCCGGAGGAGACCGATGACTTCGGGGAGTTCCGCATGCGGGTCTCGGACCTGGTCAAGGACCTCATCTTCCTGGTGGGCTCGGTGGAGTGCTTTGCTCAGGTGGGTGCGCGGGAGCGTCGCGCTGCCAGCGGGGTGGCCCCGGCCCTGCCACGTGTCCCCAAGAGGAAGCGCCCGGCCCTGCCCTGGCCCTGCCATGTGTCCCCAAGAGGAAGTGTCTGGCCCTGCCCTGTGTCCCCAAGGGGGAAGCTCATGCGAGGCTGGAGCCCGGGGCCTCCTGAGGAGGCCAGCGAGCGGGTGGCGCTGGCTTGGGGTGGAGCTGGTGCCTGCAGGCCGCGTTTGCAGCTTCCTTAGCCAGCGATTCCCTTCCTCACGGCCTCCTTAGCCAGCGATTCCCTTCCTTGCAGCTTCCTTAGCCAGCGATTCCCTTCCTTGCAGCTTCCTTATCCACGATTCTCTTCCTGGGGGCCACCTTAGCGAGTGATTCCCTTCCTGGCAGCCTCCATAGCGGGCTGGTCCCTTCCCAGTGGCCTCCTTAGTGATTCCCGTCCGGGTGGCCTCCTTAGCAATTCCCATCCCGGCGGCCTCCTTAGTGGTTCCCTTCCCGGTGGCCTCCTTAGTGATTCCCATCCCGGCGGCCTCCTTAGCCGTTCTCGTCCCGCGGCCTCCTTAGCGATCCCCTCCCCAGCGGCCTCCTTAGCAGTTCCCGTCCCGGCGGCCTCCTTAGAGATTCCCATCCCGGCGGCCTCCTTAGCAGTTCCCATCCTGGCGGCCTCCTTAGAGATTCCCATCCCGGCAGCCTCCTTAGCTGTTCCCGTCCCGGCGGCCTCCTTAGTGGTTCCCATCCCGGCGGCCTCCTTAGCAGTTCCCATCCTGGCGGCCTCCTTAGAGATTCCCATCCCGGCAGCCTCCTCAGCCGTTCCCGTCCCGGCGGCCTCCTTAGTGGTTCCCATCCCGGCAGCCTCCTTAGTGGTTCCCTTCCCGGTGGCCTCCTTAGTGATTCCCATCCCGGCGGCCTCCTCAGCCATTCCCTTCCCGGCAGCCTCCTTAGCCCTTCCCGTCCCGGCAGCCTCCGTAGCGGTTCCCGTCCCTCCTTGCAGCTCTACGCCACCCTGAAGGACGGGAACCCTCCCTGGGAGGTGACGGAGGCCGTCCTCTTCATCATGGCCTCCATCGCCAAGAGCGTGGACCAGTGAGTGCGCTGCGGCCCCGGGATTCTCCCGGGAAGCCGCCGCCGTGGGCGGAAAGCGGGATGCACCGGTGGGAAAGGGAGGTTCTGCTGCTGCCCGGCTCCGGTGCCGCCCGCGAGCGGAGCGGGATTCGCTGTGCGGAACCCACGGCTCCTGGTGGGAATGGGAGCGAGTCCCGCACTGGGAACGGGAATGGGAGCTGCTCCCTGCAGCGGGAACGGGAACGGGAGCTGCTCCCTGCAGTGGGAACGGGAACGGGAGCTGCTCCCTGCAGTGGGAATGGGAACGGGAGCTGCTCCCTGCAGTGGGAATGGGAATGGGGGCTGCTCCCTGCAGCGGGAATGGGAACGGGAGCTGCTCCCTGCAGCGGGAATGGGAACGGGAGCTGCTCCCTGCAGCGGGAATGGGAACGGGAGCTGCTCCCTGCAGCGGGAATGGGAACGGGGGCTGCTCCCTGCAGCGGGAACGGGAACGGGAGCTGCTCCCTGCAGCGGGAACGGGAACGGGAGCTGCTCCCTGCAGTGGGAATGGGAACGGGGGCTGCTCCCTGCAGCGGGAACGGGAACGGGAGCTGCTCCCTGCAGTGGGAATGGGAACGGGAGCTGCTCCCTGCAGTGGGAATGGGAACGGGAGCTGCTCCCTGCAGTGGGAATGGGAACGGGGGCTGCTCCCTGCAGTGGGAACGGGAACGGGAGCTGCTCCCTGCAGTGGGAATGGGAACGGGAGCTGCTCCCTGCAGCGGGAAACGGGAACGGGGGCTGCTCCCTGCAGTGGGAATGGGAATGGGAATGGGGGCTGCCTACCCCACTGGAAAACAGGAACAGGGGCTGCTTTCCACTCTGGGAATGGGAATGGGAGCTGCCCTCCACACTGGGAACAGGAATGGGAGCTGCCCCTGCCACTGGAAATAGGAATGGGGGCTGCCCCCAACACTGGGAACGAGAATGGGAGCTACCCCCACACTGGGATTGGGAATGGGAGCTGCCTCCTGCTCTGGGAATGGGAATGGGAGCTGCTCCCTGTGCCAGGAATGGGATCGGGAGCTGCCCTCTGCACTGGGAATGGGATTGGGAGCTGCCCCCTGTGCTGGGAATGGGATTGGGAGCTGCCCTCCGCACTGGGAATGGGATTGGGAACTGCTGCCTGTGCTGGGAATGGGATCAGGAGCTGCCCCCCGTGCTGGGAATGGGATCGGGAGCTGCCCCCCGTGCCAGGAATGGGATCGGGAGCTGCCCCCGGTGCTGGGAATGGGATTGGGAGCTGCCCTCCGCACTGGGAATGGGATTGGGAGCTGCCCTCCGCACTGGGAATGGGGTTGCGGGCTGCTGCCTGTGCTGGGAATGGGATCAGGAGCTGCCCCCCGTGCCAGGAATGGGATCGGGAGCTGCCCCCGGTGCTGGGAATGGGATCGGGAACTGCCCCCTGTGCTGGGAATGGGATCGGGAGCTGCCCCCGGTGCTGGGAATGGGATCGGGAGCTGCCCCCTGTGCTGGGAATGGGATCGGGAGCTGCCCCCGGTGCTGGGAATGGGATCGGGAACTGCCCCCGGTGCTGGGAATGGGATCGGGAGCTGCCCCCTGTGCTGGGAATGGGATCGGGAGCTGCCCCCCGTGCTGGGAATGGGATCGGGAGCTGCCCCCCGTGCTGGGAACGGGATCGGGAGCTGCCCCCTGTGCTGGGAACGGGATCGGGAGCTGCCCCCTGTGCTGGGAATGGGATCGGGAGCTGCCCTCCATGCTGGGAACGGGATCGGGAGCTGCCCCCTGTGCTGGGAACGGGCTCCCCCGCTGGCTGCAGCCGCGGGAGCCCCCGCCAGCCGGGCTTGCCCGTGTCCCGGTTCTGGTGCCGCTGGCGCTTCCGGAGGTGTCGGGATCCCTCCGGCCGCATCCCGGCTCGGAGGAGCCTCCCTCGGCCCGGCCCGTGCGGGCCGCGGGGCTGCCAACCCCAAAGGGCTCCGGCGGCCGCTCCGAGGCCCCGTTCCGGGGAGCCCTTCCCGGGAGCGCCGCGGGGCTGACGCGGGCGCCGTTCCCGCAGGGAGAACAACCCGACGCTGGTGGAGGTGCTGGAGGGGGTGGTGCGGCTGCCCGAGACGGTGCACACGGCGGTGCGCTACACCAGCATCGAGCTGGTGGGCGAGATGAGCGAGGTGGTGGACCGCAACCCGCGCTTCCTGGGTGAGCGCGCGGCGCCGCGGATCCGCCGGCATCCCGGAGCGCTCCCGCTGCATCCGTGTGTCCCGGAGCGCTCCCGCTCCATCCGCGTGTCCCGGTCCGCCCTGCATCCCTGCGTTGTGGCGCGCTCCGGATCCACCCGGCATCCCGGAGCGCTCCCGCTCCATCCATGTGTCCGCGCGGCGCCGCGCGGCGCTGCGGATCCGCCGGCATCCCGGCGCGCTCCCGCTGCATCCGTGTGTCCCGGTCCGCCTTGCATCCCTGCGTCGTGGCGCGCTCCGGATCCACCCGGCATCCTGGAGCGCTCCCGCTCCATCCCTGCATCCCGGCGCGCTCCCGCTGTGTCCGCGTGTCCTGCTCCGCCCTGCATCCCTGCATCCCGGCGCGCTGCGGATCCGCCGGCATCCCGGCGCGCTCCCGCTCCATCCGTGTGTCCCGGTCTGCCCTTCATCCCTGCGGCCCGGCGCGCTCCCGCTCCGCCCGGTGTCCTGGCGCGCTCCCGCTCCATCCGCGTGTCCCGGTCCGCCCTGCATCCCTGCGTCCCGGCGCGCTCCCGGTCCATCCGTGTGTCCCAGCGCACTCCCGGTCCATCCGCGTGTCCCGGTCTGCCCTGCATCCCTGCATCCCGGCGCGCTCCCGCGTTCCAGCACACTCCTGGTCCATCCGCATGTCCCACTCCATCCTGCGTCCCTGCGGCCCAGCGTGCTCCTGATCCGTCCCGGTCTGCCCCATGTCCCCGCGTCCCAGTGCGCTCCTGGTCCATCCGCGTGTCCCCACATCCCAGCATGCTCCTGATCCGCCCCGTGTCCCGACATGCTCCCAGTCCGCCCGCATCCTGGTCCGCCCCATGTCCCCGCGTCCCGGCGCGCTCCCAGTCTGTCCCCGCATCCCCGCGTGCTCCCGGTCCGCCCTGCATCCATGCCTCCCAGCACGCTCCCAGTCCACCCCATGTCCCCATGTCCCCACATGCTCCCGTGTCCCCATGTCCCGGCACGCTCCCGGTCCACCCTGTGTCCCCATGTCCCCACATGCTCCCGTGTCCCCATGTCCCGGCACGCTCCCGGTCCACCCCGTGCCCCCATGTCCCCACACGCTCCCGTGTCCCCACGTCCCCATGCACTCTTGGTCCACCCCGTGTCCCCATGTCCCCACACGCTCCTGTGTCCCCATGTCCCCACACACTCCTGTATCCCCGCATCCCGGTGTTCTCCCAGTCCACCCTGTGTCCCCATGTCCCCACACGCTCCCATATCCCCGCATCCTGGTGTGCTCCTGGTCCACCCTGTGTCCCCATGTCCCCACATGCTCCTGGTCCTCCCCATGTCCCCACACGCTCCCGTGTCCCCACATCCCGGTGTTCTCCTGGTCAACCCTGTGTCCCCATGTCCCCACACGCTCCCGTGTCCCCGTGTCCCCATGCACTCCTGGTCCACCCCGTGTCCCCATGTCCCCACATGCTCCCGTGTCCCCATGTCCCCACACGCTCCCGTATCCCCGCATCCCGGTGTTCTCCCGGTCCACCCCATGTCCCCACATGCTCCCGGTCCACCCCGTGTCCCCATGTCCCTGCACGCTCTCGTGTCCCCATGTCCCCACACGCTCCTGTATCCCTGCATCCCGGTGTTCTCCCAGTCCACCCTGTGTCCCCATGTCCCCACACGCTCCCGTGTCCCCTCATCCTGGCGCACTCCCCATTCACCCCGTGTCCCGGCACGCTCCCGGTCCACCCTATGTCCCCATGTCCCCACACGCTCCCAGTCCATCCTATGTCCCCACATGCTCCCGATCTACCCCGTGTCCCCATGTCCCCACATGCTCCCGTGTCCCTGCATCCTGGTGTGCTCCCGGTCCACCCTGTGTCCCCATGTCCCCACACGCTCCCGTATCCCCGCATCCTGGTGTGCTCCCGGTCCACCCTGTGTCCCCATGTCCCCACATGTTCCCGGTCCACCCCGTGTCCCCACGTCCCCACACGCTCCCGTGTCCCCGCATCCCGGCGCGCTCCCCATTCGCCCCGCGTCCCGGCGCGTCCCAGCGCCATCGCCCCGCGTGTCCCCGCAGACCCGGTGCTGGGCTACCTCATGAAGGGGCTGTGTGACCGGCGGCTGGCGTCGGCCGCGGCCAAGGCCATCCACAACATCTGCTCCGTGTGCCGGGACCACATGGCGCAGCACTTCCACGGGCTGCTCGACATCGCGCGCTCCCTCGACTCCTTCGCGCTGTCCCCGGAGGCGGCCGTGGGGCTGCTCAAAGGTGGGGCTGGGGGGGCCGCCTGGGGACCCCCGGGCACGGGGGGACCTGGCCCTGGGCATGAGGGGACACTCGGGCACATGGGGATCTGCCCTGGGTGCGTGGGGACACTTGGGCATGGGGGGACCTGCCCCTGGGTGCGTGGGGACACTTGGGAACGTGGGGACCTGGCCCTGGGCACGTGGGGATGCTTGGGAACGTGGGGACCTGTCCCTGGGCATGAGGGGACACTCGGGAATGTGGGGACCTGCCCCTGGGTGCATGGGGACACTTGGGCATGGGGGGACCTGCCCCTGGGCACATGGGGACCTTTGGGCACGGGGGGACCTGCCCCTGGGTGCATGGGGACCTGTCCGTGGGCACGGGGGGGACCTGCCCCTGGGTGCGTGGGGACACTCGGGAATGTGGGGACCTGCCCCTGGGTGCATGGGGACCTGTCCGTGGGCATGGGGGGACCCTCGGACATGTGGGGACCTGTCCCTGGGCACATGGGGACACTCGGGAATGTGGGGACCTGTCCCTGGGTGCATGGGGACCTGTCCGTGGGCATGGGGGGACCCTCGGACACGTGGGGACCTGTCCCTGGGCACATGGGGACACTCGGGAATGTGGGGACCTGCCCCTTGGCGCGTGGGGACACTCGGGAATGTGGGCACCTGTCCCTGGACACATGGGGACACTCAGGAATGTGGGGACCTGTCCCTGGGCACGCGGGGACCCTCGGGAATGTGGGGATCTGCCCTTGGGCACGTGGGGACACTCGGGCATGTGGGGACACTTGGGCACGGGGGGACCTGCCCCTGGGCATGAGGGGACCCTCGGGAATGTGGGGACCTGCCCCTGGGTGTGTGGGGACCCTCGGACACAGAGGGACCTGCCCCTGGGTGCGTGGGGACACTCAAGCATATGGGGTCCTGCTCCTGGGTGCATGGGGACATTTGGGCACGGGAGGACCTGCCCCTGGGCGTGTGGGGACACTTGGGCGCATGAGGACCTGCCCCTGGGTGCGTGGGGACACTCGGATGCACATGGGGTCCTGGCCCTGGGCGCAGGGGGTCCTGCCCCTCTGCACATGGGGACCTGCCCCATGGCGCGTGGGGACCCTCGGGCACATGGGGACCTGCCCCTCGCACGTCCCCGCATCCTCCCCCTGCTCCCGGCGCCACCGCCGTCCCTCCCTCCCGTCCCCCCGGGATCCAGGGTGGGATTTACCGGGAGGGCCAGGGCTGTCCCGGGCCGGCGCCGCTCGGGGCCGCGTCCCACGTGTCCCCCGTGTCCCCTGTGTCCCCCGTGTCCCCCGGCAGGGACGGCGCTGGTCCTGGCCCGCCTGCCCTTGGAGAAGATCGCGGAGTGTCTGAGCGAGCTCTGCGCCGTGCAGGTGCTGGCGCTCAAGAAGGTGCGTCCGGGGCCGCCTCCGCGTCATCCCGCCGCATCCGGGAGAATTCCCAGCGTTTGGGGCCCGTCCCGCACGGGGAGAGCACGGGGGTGACACGGGGGTGACACGGGGGTGACACAGGGGTGACACGGGGGTGACACGGGCCGCGTGTCCCTCCTCGGCTGAGGGGCTCCCTGTCCCGGCGCGGACACGTAGCGGATTTGGGAAGCGGGAAGGGCCCCTGGAATGCGGGGAGCCGGAATGGGAGAGCCACCCCGGGGTCCCCGCTGTCCCCTGCCTGTCCCCGCGGCTCCGCCAAGGGCCGCGTTGCGGAGCCCCGGAGCCGCCTCCGTTGGGAACCGGGGCGAAGGGAGGGCCCGAATCCCAGCGGGAGGGTTATCCCGGGAGAAGGGCTGCGTTCTGTAGGAATAACACGGGAATGGGGCCGGGAATGGGGCGGCCCGTGCTGAGCGGCCGCCCCCGTCCCGCAGCTGCTGTCGCAGGAGCCCAGCAACGGGCTCTCCTCGGACCCCACGGTGCCGCTCGACCGTCTCGCCGTCATCTTCAGGTACCGGGGACCTGGGGACGGGGACGTCCCGCTCGTCCCCCCGCGGCTCCGGAGCGCGGGAAGGGCCGTCCCCAACCGGTGACGGTCACGAGTCACTTTCATGAGGCCACCGGGACCGGCCGCCCTTGCGCAAACGGGGACGTTCCCCGCGAGACCCTTTCGGGGCCCTTTTTGGTGTTCGGAACAGGGGCTTGAAACCCCCCAAAAGGAGCAGCGGGAGCCCCAAACCCTTCAGCTTTTGCCTCCCCGCAGACACACGAACCCCATCGTGGAGAACGGCCAGATCCACCCGTGCCAAAAAGTCATCCAGGAGGTGAGGGAGGCGCCGCGGCGGCCGCGGTGGCCGGGGTGGCCAGGGTGGCCGCGGTGGCCGGGGTGGCTGCGGTGGCCGGGGTGACCGCGGTGGCCTTGGTGGCTGCGGTGGCCGCGGTGGCTGGGGTGGCCTTAGTGGCCGCGGTGGCCGCAGTGGCCTTGGTGGTCGCGGTGCCCGGGGTGGTCGCGGTGCCCGGGATGGCCACGGTGGCTGTGGTGGCCATGGTGGCCGTGGTGGCCGCGGTGGCTGCGGTGGCTGCGGTGGCCGTGGTGCCCGTGGTGGCCGGGGTGGCCTTGGTGGTCACGGTGGCCGGGATGGCCGTGGTGGCCGGGGTGGCCTTGGTGGCCGCGGTGGCCAGGGTGGCTGTGGTGGCCGCGGTGGCCGTGGTGGCCGCGGTGGCTGCGGTGGTTGGGGTGGCTGTGGTGGCCGCAGTGGCCGCGGTGGCCTTGGTGGCCGTGGTGGCCTTGGTGGCCGGCGCTCAGCGCTGTCCCCGCGCAGATCTGGCCCGTGCTCTCGGAGACGCTCAACAAGCACAGCGCCGACAACCGCATCGTGGAGCGCTGCTGCCGCTGCCTGCGCTTCGCCGTGCGCTGCGTGGGGAAGGGCTCCGCCGCGCTGCTGCAGCCGCTCGTCACGCAGGTGGGGACGGGGACGTGGGGACGGCCGAGCGGCGGGGACGGGGGGACACGGGGACATGGGGACATGGGGACGGCCGAGCGGCGGGGACGGGGGGACACGGGGACAGGGGGACACGGGGACGGCTGAGCGGCGGGGACGGGGGGACACGAGGACATGGGGATGGCCGAGCGGCGGGGACGGGGGGACACAGGGACATGGGGACATGGGGACGGCCGAGCGCCGGGGACGGGGGGACACGGGGACATGGGGACATGGGGACGGCCGAGCGGCGGGGACGGGGGGACACAGGGACGGCTGAGCGGCGGGGACGGGGGGACACGAGGACATGGGGATGGCCGAGCGGCGGGGACAGGGGTCAGGGGGACAGCTGAGCGGCGGGGACATGGGGACATTAGGGACACGGGGACGGCTGAGCGGCAGGGACGCGGGGATGGGGGGACGGCCGAGTGGCAGGGACATGGGGACATGGGGACAGCCGAGCGGCGGGGACACGGGGACACAGGGACATGGGGACATGGGGACGGCCGAGCGGCGGGGACGGGGGTCAGGGGGACGGCTGAGCGGCGGGGACACGGGGACATTAGGGACACGGGGACGGCTGAGCGGCGGGGACGCGGGGATGGGGGGACGGCCGAGTGGCAGGGACATGGGGACATGGGGACAGCCGAGCGGCGGGGACGGGGGGACACAGGGACGCGGGATCGGGGGGACGCGGGGACAGGGGGACATGGGAACGGCTGAGCAGCGGGAACGGGGGGACAGGGGGACACAGGGACATGGGGATGGCTGAGTGGCGGGAACGGGGGGACATGGGGACAGCCAAACGGTGGGGACATGGGGACAGCCGAGCGGTGGGGACATGAGGACAGGGGGACACAGGGACATGGGGATGGCTGAGCAGCGGGAACGGGGGGACATGGGGATGGGGGGACGGCTGAGCTGCGGGGACATGGGGACAGGGGGACGCAGGGACACGGGGACATGGGAACGGCCGAGCAGCAGGGACATGGGGAAAGGGGGACACGGGGACGGCCGAGCAGCGGGAACGGGGGGACAGGGAGACGCAGGGACATGGGGACGGCCAAGCGGTGGGGACATGGGGACGGGGGGACACGGGGACAGCCGAGCGGTGGGGACAGGAGGACACAGGGATGGTCAAGCGGTGGGGAGCGGTGGGGATGGGGGGATGCGGGGATGAGGGGACACGAGGATGGCTGAGCAGTGGGGACATGGGGACGAGGGGACATGGGGACATGGGAACGGCTGAGCGGCGGGGACATGGGGACGGGGGGACGCAGGGACACGGGGACATGGGAACGGCTGAGCGGCGGGGACATGGGGACGGGGGGACCCAGGGATGGCCGAGCAGCGGGGATGGGGGGACACGGGGATGCGAGGACACAGGGACAGCCGAGTGGTGGGGACATGGGGACGGGGGGACATGGGGACATGGGGATGGCCAAGTGGCAGGGACATGGGGACGGGGGGACACAGGGACACGGGGACATGGGAATGGCTGAGCGGCGGGGACATGGGGACACGGGGACACGGGGACGTGGGAACGGCTGAGCGGCGGGGACATGGGGACGGCCAGGCGGTGGGGACGGGGGGACACGGGCACAGCCGACTGGCGGGGACATGGGGACGGGGGGACGTGGGGACATGGGGACATGGGGTTAGGGAGACACGAGGATGGCCGAGCGGCGGGGATGGGGGGATGTGGGACATGGGGACGGCCGAGCGGCGGGGACATGGGGATGGGGGACGTGGGGACACGGGGACGGGGAGACGAGGGGACACGAGGACATGGGGCCACCGCGAGGGGAGGGACGGGGGGACGAGGGCGGTGGTGGCAGCAGGGAGCAGATCCTGGGCGAAGTGTCCTGTGGTGGCAGGGGGTGGGTGGCAGGGGCTGACAATGGCAGGGGGTGGCAGTGGCAGCGGGTGGCAATGGCAGGGGGTGGCAGAGCATGGAGAGGTGGGTGGCAATGGCAGCGGGTGGTGGTGGCACAGGGTGGCAGTGGGTGGCAGTGGCACAGGGTGGCAATGGCAGGGGTGGCGGTGGCAGGGGGTGGCAGTGGGTGGCGGTGGCACAGGGTGGCAATGGCAGCGGGTGGTGGTGGCACAGGGTGGCAGTGGGTGGCGGTGGCACAGGGTGGCAATGGCAGGGGTGGCGGTGGCAGGGGGTGGCAGTGGGTGGTGGTGGCACAGGGTGGCAATGGCAGCGGGTGGTGGTGGCACAGGGTGGCAGTGGGTGGCGGTGGCACAGGGTGGCAATGGCAGGGGTGGCAGGCAGTGGCAGGCGGTGGCAGTGGCAGGGGGTGACAGTGGCAGGGGGTGGTGGTGGCAGGGGGTGGTAATGGCAGCAGGTAGCAATGGCAGAGGGTGGCAGGGGGTGGCAGAGGGTGGCAGTGGCAGGAGGTGGCAGAGGGTGGCAGGGGGTGGCAGAGGGTGGCAGGGGGTGGCAGTGGCAGGGGGTGGCGGTGGCTTCGTCCCTCCATCCCCTGCCCCTAGCGCTCGCGGCAGCACCGGGCAGAGCCCTGGGCTGGTGTCCCCGCGTCCCCCCGTCCCTGAGCGTGTCCCCGTGTCCCCGTGTCCCCGCGCAGATGGTGAGCGTGTACCGGGCGCACCAGCACTCCTGCTTCCTGTACCTGGGCAGCATCCTGGTGGACGAGTACGGCATGGAGGAGGGCTGCCGGCAGGGCCTGCTCGACATGCTGCAGGTGACGGGGACCGCGCCGGGGACGCGGCCGCCGGGGAGCGCTCGGTGACGGGGCACCGCGTGCGAGCGAGGGCCACCCCGTGTCCCCTTGTGTCCCCCCGTGTCCCCTCTTGTCTCCCTGTGTTCCCCCGTGTCCCCTTGTGTTCCTGTGTCCCCTTGTGTCCCCCCGTGTTCCCCCGTGTCCCCTTGTGTTCCTGTGTCCCCTTGTGTCCCCTCGTGTTCCCCTGTGTCCCCCTCGTGTCCCTGTGTCCCCCCTGTCCCCTTGTGTCCCCCCGTGTCCCACTGTGTTCCTCCGTGTCCCCTTGTGTCCCCCCGTGTCCCCTCGTGTCCCCTCGTGTCCCCCCGTATTCCCCCGTGTCCCCTTGTGTCCCCCCGTGTCCCCTTGTGTCCCTGTGTCCCCCCATGTCCCCTTGTGTCCCTGTGTCCCCCCGTGTCCCCTCGTGTCCCCCCGTGTCCCCTTGTGTCCCCCTGTGTTCCCCCGTGTCCCCTTGTGTCCCCCCGTGTCCCCTTGTGTCCCTGTGTCCCCCCATGTCCCCTTGTGCCCCTGTGTCCCCTCGTGTCCCCCCGTGTTCCCCCGTGTCCCCTTGTGTTCCTGTGTCCCCTTGTGTCCCCCCATGTTCCCCTGTGTCCCCCTCGTGTCCCTGTGTCCCCCCGTCCCCTTGTGTCCCCCCCGTCCCCTTGTGTCCCCCCCTGTTCTCTCGTGTCTCCCCCCCATTCTCTCGTGTCCCCCCCCCATTCTCTCGTGTCCCCCCCGTCCCCTTGTGTCCCCCCCCGTTCTCTTGTGTCCCCCCCCGTTCTC
The DNA here is from genome assembly GCF_059628265.1 of Tinamus guttatus. Classification (NCBI taxonomy): domain Eukaryota; kingdom Metazoa; phylum Chordata; class Aves; order Tinamiformes; family Tinamidae; genus Tinamus; species Tinamus guttatus. Next base: position 13,592 of record NW_028289028.1, read on the forward strand.
TTGTGTCCCCCCCGTCCCCTTGTGTCCCCTCCTGTTCTCTTGTGTCCCCTCGTGTCCCCCCGTGTCCCCTCATGTCCTGTCGGGGCCTCCCGTGTCCCCTCGTGTCCCCCCGTATCCCCTCGTGTCCCTGTGTCCCCCGGTGTCTCCTCGTGTCCTGTTGGGGCCTCCCGTGTCCCCCCATGTCCCTGTGTCCCCCCGTGTCCTGTCAGGGCCTCCCGCTCAGCCTCCCCTCCGCATGGGGCCATGGCAGTGACAGACACTGTGTCCCTGTCCCCCTCCATGTCCCCTTGTGTCCTGTTGGGGCCTCCCGTGTCCCCTCATGTCCCCGTGTCCCCCCGTGTCCCCTCGTGTCCTGTCAGGGCCTCCCGTGTCCCCTCATGTCCCCGCGTCCCCCTGTGTCCCCTCGTGTCCCCTTGTGTCCCTCTGCGTCCCCCCCCATGTCCCCTCGTGTCCTGTCAGGCCTCGTGCGGGGCCGTGGCAGTGACGGGCGCTGTGTCCCCGCGTCCCCCCGTGTCCCCTTGTGTCCTGTCGGGGCCTCCCGTGTCCCCTCATGTCCCCATGTCCCCCTGTGTCCTGTCGGGGCCTCCCACTCGGCGTCTCCTCCGCATGGGGCTACGGTGGTGACGGGCGCCGTGTCCCCGCGTCCCCCCGTGTCCCCGCATGTCCCCCCGTCCCCCCGTGTCCCCTCGTGTCCTGTCGGGGCCTCCCGTGTCCCCTCGTGTCCCCCCGTATCCCCTCGTGTCCCCGCGTCCCCCCGTGTCCCCTCGTGTCCTGTCGGGGCCTCGCGCGGGGCCGTGGCAGTGACGGGCGCCGTGTCCCCGCGTCCCCCCGTGTCCCCTCATGTCCCCGCGTCCCCCCCCGTGTCCCCTCGTGTCCTGTCAGGCCTCGCGCGGGGCCGTGGCGGTGACGGGCGCCGTGTCCCCTCATGTCCCCCTGTGTCCCCTCATGTCCCCGCGTCCCCCCGTGTCCCCTCGTGTCCTGTCAGGCCTCGCGCGGGGCCGTGGCGGTGACGGGCCCCGTGTCCCCGCGTCCCCCCGTGTCCCCTCATGTCCCCCCGTCCCCCCGTGTCCCCTCATGTCCCCGCGTCCCCCTGTGTCCCCTCATGTCCCCGCGTCCCCCCGTGTCCCCTCGTGTCCTGTCAGGCCTCGCGCGGGGCCGTGGCGGTGACGGGCGCCGTGTCCCCGCATCCCCGTTCCAGGCGCTCTGCATCCCGACCTTCCAGCTGCTGGAGCAGCCCAGCGGCCTCCAGAACCACCCGGACACCGTGGACGACCTGTTCCGCCTGGCCACCAGGTGCCCTTTCCGGACCGTCGCTCCGGGCGGGCGCCGCGTTCCCGCGTCGCGGAGCCGCCGCCGCAGCGTCCGTGCCGCCCCGCAGGTTCATCCAGCGCAGCCCCGTGACGCTCCTGCGCAGCCAGGTCATGATCCCCATCCTGCAATGGGCCATCGCGGCCACCACGCTGGACCACCGCGACGCCAACTGCAGCGTCATGAAGTTCCTGCGCGACCTCATCCACACCGGGGTGGCCAACGACGTGAGTGGGCGCGCGCGGGGTCCCCGTCCCCTGCGTCGCGCGCGGGTCCCTGTCCCCTGCGGCCGCTCACGCGCTGTCCCCGCAGCACGAGGAGGACTTTGAGGTGCGCAAGGAGCTCATCGCGCAGGTGATGGAGCGGCTGGGCCAGCAGCTCGTGAGCCAGCTCCTGCACACGTGCTGCTTCTGCCTGCCGCCCTACACGCTGCCCGACGTGGCCGAGGTGCTCTGGGAGATCATGCAGATCGACCGGGCGGTGAGCGCCGCCCGCGGGGACGCGGGACACGGCCGGGGACACGGCCGGGGACATGAGACATGGCCGGGGACACGGGACACGGGACACGGCTGGGGACACGGCTGGGGACACGGCTGGGGACATGAGACACGGCTGGGGACATGAGACACGGCTGGGGACACGGCCGGGACACGGGACACGGCTGGGGACACGGGACACGGGACACGGCCGGGGACATGAGACATGGCTGGAGATACAAGACACGGCTGGGGACATGGGACACGGCCGGGGACATGGGGCACGGCCGGGGACATGAGACATGGCTGGGGACACGGGACACGGCCGGGGACACGGCTGGGGACACGGGACACGGCTGGGGATACAAGACATGGCTGGGGACACAGGACACGGCTGGGGACACGGGACACGGCCGGGGACATGAGACACGGCCGGGGACACGGCTGGGGACACGGGACACAGCCGGGGACATGGGACATGGCTGGGGACATGAGACACGGCCAGGGATACGAGACACGGCTGGGGACACAGGACACGGGACACGGCTGGGGACATGAGACACGGCCGGGGATACGAGACACGGCTGGGGACACGGGACACGGGACATGGCTAGGGACACGGGACACGGCCGGGGACATGAGACACGGCCGGGGATACGAGACACGGCTGGGGACACGGGACACGGGACATGGCTAGGGACACGGGACACGGCCGGGGACATGAGACATGGCTGGGGATACAAGACACGGCTGGGGACACGGGACACGGCCGGGGACATGGGACACGGCCGGGGACATGGGACACGGCTGGGGATACAGGATACAGCTGGGGACACAAGACACGGCGGGGACACGGGACACGGCCAGGGACATGAGACACGGCTGGGGACGTGGGACACGGCCAGGGACACGGGACATGGCTGGGGACACAGGACACGGCTGGGGACACAAGACACAGCCAGGGACATGAGACACAGCTGGGGACACAGGACATGGCTGGGAACACAGGACATGGCTGGGGATACAAGACACGGCGGGGACACGGGACACAGCTGGGGACATGGCCCCATGGGACATGGCTGGGAACACAGCCTGGGACATGGGATACGGCCCTGTGGGACATGGCCGGGGACACGGGACACGGCTGGGGATACAGGACACAGCCGGAGACATGGGACACATCCCCATGGGACATGGCTGGGGACATAGGACACAGCCCCGTGGATGTGGCTGGGGGATGTGGCTGGGGACATAGGACACAGCTGGGGATACAGGACACATCCCCACGGGACATGGCTGGGGACACAGGATGCGGATGGGGACACAACCCCGCAAGACACGGCCAGGGACATGGCGCTGTGGGACTTGGCTGGGGACATGGGACTTGGACCCATGGGACATGGACAAGGGACACGTCCCCATGGGACACGGCTGGGGACACGGGGTCGGGGCTGGGGACACGGGGTCAGGGCTGGGGACACGGGGTCGGGGTTGGGGACACGTCGCTGTGGGACACGGCTGGGGACACGGGACACGGGGTCGGGGTTGGGGACATGGGACACGTCCCCATGGGACATGGCTGGGGACACAGGACACTGGGTCGGGGCTGGGGACACGGGGTCAGGGCTGGGGACACGTCCCCGTGGGCCCCGGCTGGGGACACAGGACACGGGGTCAGGGCCGGGGACACGGGGTCGGGGTTGGGGCCATGGGACACGTCCCCGTGGGCCCCGGCTGGGGACACGGGACACGGGGTCGGGGTTGGGGACACGGGGTCAGGGCTGGGGACACGGGACACGGGGTTGGGGACACGGGACACGGGGTCGGGGTTGGGGACACGGGGTCAGGGCTGGGGACACGGGACACGGGGTCAGGGTTGGGGACACGGGGTTGGGGTCAGGCCACGGGGTTGGGGACACGGGGTCGGGGCTGGGGACACGGGACACGGGGTCGGGGACACGGGACACGGGGTCGGGCCACGGGGTCGGGCTTGGGGACACGGGGTCGGGGCTGGGGACACGGGACACGGGGTCGGGGACACGGGGTCGGGCCACGGGGTCGGGCTTGGGGCCACGGGGTCGGGGCTGGGGACACGGGGTCGGGGCTGGGGACACGGGACACGGGGTTGGGGACACGGGACACGGCGTTGGGGACACGGGCCACGTCCCCGCTCACGCGGTCCCCGCAGACCTTCTGCCGCTGGCTCGAGAACTCGCTCAAGGCTCTGCCCAAGGAGACCACGGGCGGCGCCATCCAGGTGACACACAAGCAGCTCACGGACTTCCACAAGCAGGTCACCAGGTGAGGGGGACGGGGACACGGGGACACGGGGATGGGGACACGGGGATGGGGACACAGGATGAGGACACAGGGATGGGGACACGGGCGGGGACGGGGCCACAGGCACGCGTGGGGATGGGGACATGGGGACGGGGACACGTGCAGGGACAGGGCCATGGACACACGTGGGGACGGGGCCATGGGGCCACGGATACGTGTGGGGACAGGGATGTGGGTCCCCGCGTGGGGATGGGGACACAGAGATAGGGACATGGAGATGGGGCCACGTGTGGGGACACAGGGCCATGGACATGCATGGGGACGGGGGCACAAGGATGGGGACACGTGCGGGGATGGGGACACGCAGATGGGACAGGGCCATGGACACCCACGGGGACAGGGGGCCATGGACATGAGCAGGGACGGGGACAAGAAGAATAGGGCCACGTGTGGGGATGGGGGCACGAGGACAGGGACACGCGTGAGCGGGGGGACACAAGGACAGGGCCATGAGGATGGGGACGGGGACTTGGGTCTGGGGACACGCATGGAATAGGGCCACGAGGACGGGGACACGGCTCTGGGGACACGCGTGGAGGGGACACGAGGATGGGGACGGGGACATGGGTTTGGGGACATGCGCAGGAATAGGGCCACGAGGACGGGGACACATGTGGGGACGGGACACAAGGATGGGATGGGACATGGGTCTGGGGACACGCGCAGGAATAGGGCCATGAGGATGGGGACACGTGCAGGGCCGGGGCCACATGTGGGGACGGGACACAAGGACAGGGACACGGGTCCGGGGACACACGTGGAGGGGACATGGGTCTGGGGACATGCGTGGGGATGGGGACACAAGGACAGGGACATGCGTGAGAGGGGGGACACAACGACAGGGACACGAGGATGGGGATGGGGACATGGGTCTGGGGACACGCGCGGGGATGGGGACACGAGGAGGGGGACACGAGGACAGGGACACAGGTCCGGGGACACGCGTGGAGGGGACATGAGGATGGGGATGGGGACATGGGTCTGGGCCACACGTGGGGATGGGGACACAAGGACAGGACACGCGCGAGCGGGGGGACACAAGGACAGGGACACGAGGATGGGGATGGGGACACGGGTCTGGGACACGCGTGGGGATGGAGCACGAGGACAGGGCCACAAGGATGGGGATGGGGACATGGGTCTGGGGACACGTGCGGAGGGGACACGAGGATGGGGACGGGGACATGGGTTTGGAGACACACGGGGGGATGGGGACACAAGGACAGGGCCACAAGGATGGGGATGGGGACACGGGTCTGGGACGCATGTGGGGATGGGGGTACGAGGACAGGGACACGGGTCCAGGGACACGTTGGAGAGGGGGGACACAAGGACAGGGCCACGAGGATGGGGATGGGGACATGGGTCTGGGGACACGCATGGGGATGGGGGCATGAGGACAGGGCCACGAGGATGGGGACGGGGACATGGGTCTGGGGACACGTGTGGGGATGGGGACACAAGGACAGGGACATGCGTGAGCGGGGGGACACAAGGACAGGGCCATGGGGATGGGGACATGGGTCTGGGAACACATGTGGGGATGGGGACACAAGGACAGGGCCACAAGGATGGGGATGGGGACACGGGTCTGGGGACGCATGTGGGGATGGGGACACAAGGACAGGGCCACGAGGATGGGGATGGGGACACGGGTCTGGGGACGCATGTGGGGATGGGGACACAAGGACAGGGACACGTGCCGGGGGGACACAGGGCCAGGGACATGAAGATAGGGATGGTGACATGGGTCTGGGGACATGCGCAGGAATAGGGCCACGAGGACGGGGCCACGTGCGGGGCTGGGGACACAGGGCCACACGCGGGGACACAGGGCCACGTGTGGGGACACAGGGCCCCGCGCGCCGTCCCCACGTCCCCGTCCCCACGTCCCCGTCCCCACGTCCCCGCAGCGCCGAGGAGTGCAAGCAGGTCTGCTGGGCGCTGCGCGACTTCACCCGCCTCTTCCGGTAGCGCCCGCCGCCCGCGCAGGTAAGAGCAGAGCCGGGGCGGCGGGGCGCAAAAACACCCAAAAAACCCAAAAAAAGGAGCCGACGGACGGACGGAAACGCGCTTGCCTGGCAGCAAAACACGAGCGCAAACGAAGTAGAAAACTTTCTGTGAAATGAAACAAAATAAAAGTTACTCAAGGAACGAGCGCGTGGCGCATTCGGCCGGGACACACTCTCTAGGAGGTGCGTGTATATATTGATGTATTTGGAGTTATTTTAGCCTTTTTTGGGGTTTTTTTCCTCGTTTTCAGTGGGCTGCGTTGGCTGTGGCGGTGCCGGGACGCGGAGGCTGCAGCGGGAGGCCGGGCTGGGGCTGCGGCCGCTTTGGGGACAATAAAGCCCCAAATGGCCCCAGTGCAGGGGACGGTGGCCACGGGGGGTCCTGGTGCCCCATGGGGGGTCCTGGTGCCACACGGGGGGTCTTGGTGCCACACAGGGGGTCTTGGTGCCCCATGGGGTGTCCTGGTGCCACACGGGGGGTCTTGGCGCCCCGTGGGGGGTCTTGGTGCCCCATGGGGTATCTTGGTGCCCCATGTGGGGTGCTGGTGCCCCCCGGGGTGGGTCTTGGTGCCCCATGGGGTGTCTTGGCACCCCCCGTGGGTCCTGGTGCCCCATGGAGGGTCCTGGATCCCCATGGGGTGTCTTGGTGCTCCGGGGGAGGAGGTCCTGGTGCCCCACATGGCATCTTGGTGTCCCCCGTGGGGTCTTGGTGACCTCTGTGGAATCTTGGCACCCCATGGTGGGTCTTGGTGCCCCCCATGTGGGTCCTGGTGCCCCCCAGGGGGTCCTGGTGCCCCGTGGGGGGTCCTGGTGCCCCGTGGGGGGTCCTGGCTCCCCATGGAGGGTCCTGGCGCCCCATGTGGGTCCTAGCACCCCATGGGGTGTCTTGGTGCCCCATGGTGGGGTTCCTGGCACCCCATGGAGGGTCGTGGCTCCCCATGTGAGGTCCTGGTGCCCCATGGAGGGTCCTGGTGCCCCACGTGGGGTCCTGGCGCCCCAGGTGGGTCCTGGCACCCCATGGGGTGTCTTGGTGCCCCATGGGGGGGTCCTGGCTCCCCCCAGGGGGGTCCTGGTGCCCCACGGGGTGTCTTGGTGCCCCCCAGGGGGTCCTGGTGCCCCACGTGGGGTCCCCAAGCGGCGGCGCCGGGGCCGCGTCAGCCCTGGGAGCAGCCCCAGGGTGCGGGGGGCTCCCCCGGGCGCTGCGGGCGCTGCGGTTGCTGCGGTTGCTGCGGTTGCTGCAGTTGCTGCAGCTGCTGCAGCTCGGCCAGCTGCTCCAGCAGGCGGTCGTGCAGGTCGGGCGGCGAGATGAGCAGGGGGACGCTGTCCCCCGACCACGCCAGCGCCCCCGAGAACATCTCGAGGAGCAGCCGCGCCGCCACCGGCACCACCTGCGCGAGCGGGGACAGGGGGGACGGTCACGGGGGGACAGGGGGGACGGCCCCGGGGTCACCTGTGTGCGCAGGGACAGCGGGGACAGTGGGGACGGCCCCGGGGTCACCTGTGTGCGCGGGGACAGTGGGGACAGCGGGGACGGTCACGGGGGGACAGCGGGGACGGCCCCGGGGTCACGGGGGGACAGGGGGGACGGCTCCAGGGTCACCTGTGTGCGCGTGGGGACAGCGGGGACGGCCCCGGGGTCACCTGTGTGCATGGGGACAGCCCGGAGCCGTGCCTGCCCGTGTCCCCATGTGTCACCTGCACTGTGTCCCCATGTGTCGCCTGCACCGTGATCGGGGCCACCCTGGGGCCATCCCTGGTGTCCCCATGTGTCACCTGCACCGTGTCCCCATGTGTCGCCTGCACCGTGATCGGGGCCACCCTGGGGCCATCCCTGGTGTCCCCATGTGTCACCTGCACCATGTCCCCATGTGTCACCTGCACCGCAGCCCCATGTGTCGCCTGCACCATGATCGGGGCCACCCTGGAGCCATCCCTGGGTGTCCCCACGTCACCTGCACCATGATCAGGGCTAAGGCCACCCTGGGTGCATCCCCATGTGTCCTCACGTCACCTGCGCCGTGATCAGGGCTAAGGCCACCCTGGGGCCATCCCTGGGTGTCCCCACATGTCACCTGCACTATCCCCATGTGTCACCTGCACCGTGATCAGCACCGGGGCTGTGCTGGGGTCGTCCCCATGTGTCACCTGCACTGTGATCCGTGCCAGGGCCACCCCAGGGCTGTCCCTGTATGTCCCCCCATGTCACCTGCACCGTGATTAACCCTGGGGCCGCCCCTGTGTGTCCCCACGTGTCCCCCATGCTGTCTCCGCATGTCCCCACATGCCCCCTGCGCCATCCCCGTGTGTCCCCATGTCCCCCCCGTCCCCTCGTGTCACCTGCACCGCGATCAACCCTGGGGCCGTCCCTGCATGTCCCTATGTCTCCCCTGTGCCATCCCCGTGTGTCCCCACATGCCCCCCGCACCATCCCCTTGTGTCACCTGGACCATGATCAACCCCGGGGCTGGCCCTGCGTGTCCCCGCGTGTCCCCTGCGCCATCCTCGAGTGTCCCCCTGTGTCCCCTGCGCCATCCCCGAGCGTCCCCCTGTGTCCCCCGCGTCACCTGCACCGTGATCAGCACCGGGGCTGTGCCAGGGTCATCCCTATGTGTCCCCATGTGTCACCTGCACCCTGATCAACCCCAGCGCCATCCCCGAGTGTCCCCCCGTGTCTCCCGCGCTGTCCCCGTGTGTCCCCCGTGTCACCTGCACCGTGATCAAGCCCGGGGCTGGCCCTGCGTGTCCCCATGTGTCCCCTGCGCCATCCCCGCGTGTCCCCCCGTGTCCCCCGCGCTGTCCCCACGTGTCCCCCCCATGTGTCCCCCGTGTCACCTGCACTGTGATCAACCCCGGGGCCGCCCCTGTGTGTCCCCCTGTGTCCCCCACGCTGTCCCCGCGTGTCCCCCGTGTCACCAGCACCGTGATCAACCCCGGGGCTGGCCCTGCGTGTCCCCATGTGTCCCCTGTGCCATCCCCGAGTGTCCCCCCGTGTCTCCCGCGCTGTCCCCACGTGTCCCCCGTGTCACCTGCACCGTGATCAACCCCGGGGCTGGCCCTGCGTGTCCCCATGTGTCCCCTGAGCCATCCCCGAGTGTCCCCCCATGTCCCCCGCGCTGTCCCCGCGTGTCCCCCGCGCTGTCCCCACGTGTCCCCCATGTCACCTGCACCGTGATCAACCCCGGGGCTGGCTCTGTGTATCCCCATGTGTCCCCTGCGCCATCCCCGCGTGTCCCCACGTGTCCCCTGTGTCACCTGCACCGTGATCAACCCCGGGGCTGGCCCTGCGTGTCCCCCGCGCTGTCCCCGCGTGTCCCCCGTGTCACCTGCACCGTGATCAACCCCGGGGCTGGCCCTGCGTGTCCCCATGTGTCCCCCCGTGTCCCCTGCGCTGTCCCCGCGTGTCCCCCGCGCTGTCCCCCGTGTCCCCCGCGCTGTTCCCCCGTGTCCCCCGTGTCCCCCCGCGTGTCCCCGTGTCACCTGCACCGTGATGAGCTTCTTCTCCTTGGGCTTGTGGTCGGGCCACTCCTCCCCGAAGCAGAGCAGGATCTCGAAGGGCGGCGGGGTGGCCGTGAGCCCCTTCTGGAAGCGGATGAGGCCTGCGGGGCGCCGCGGTGAGGGGCACCGGGGCACCCAGAGGACCCGCGGCACCCGTAGGACCCGCAGCACCCACGGCACCCGCGCCCTGGTGCCACCCATGGCACCCACAGCACCCATAGGACCTGCAGCACCCACGCCCTGGTGCCACCCACAGCACCCATAGGACCTGCAGCACCCGCGGCACCCACGGCACCCCCAGCACCTGTGCCCCGGTGCCACCCACGGCACCCACGGCCCTGTGGCACCCGAGGCCCCAAGGCACCCATGTCCCAGTGCCACCTGCGGCACCCACAGCACCTGCAGCACCCACGGCACCTGCGCCCAGGTGGCACCCGCAGTCCCCGCAGCCCCTGCAGCCCTGCAGCACCCATGGCCCTGGTGCTGCCTGCAGCCCTGCAGCACCCACAGCACCTGCAGCACCTGCAGCACCTGTGCCCAGGTGGCACCTGCAGCACCCGCAGTCCCCGCAGCCCTGCAGCACCCACAGCACCCGCAGCACCCACAGCACCTGTGCCTAGGTGGCACCTGCAGCACCCGCAGCACCCGCAGCCCCTGCAGCGCCCACGGCACCTGCGCCCAGGTGGCACCCGCAGTCCCCGCAGCCCCTGCAGCCCTGCAGCACCCATGGCCCTGGTGCTGCCTGCAGCCCTGCAGCACCCACAGCACCTGCAGCACCTGCAGCACCTGTGCCCAGGTGGCACCTGCAGCACCCGCAGTCCCCGCAGCCCTGCAGCACCCACAGCACCCGCAGCACCCGCAGCACCCACGGCACCTGTGCCCAGGTGGCACCTGCAGCACCCGCAGCACCCGCAGCCCCTGCAGCACCCACAGCCCCACAGCCCCTGCAGCACCCGCAGCCCCTGCAGCCCTGCAGCACCCACAGCCCTGCAGCACCCACAGCCCCGCAGCACCCACAGCCCTGCAGCACCTGCAGCACCCGCAGCCCCTGCAGCCCCGCAGCACCCGCAGCACCCGCAGCCCCCGCAGCACCCGCGGCCCCGCTCACCGTCCAGGAAGTCCTCGAGGCTGAAGAGGCGCGTGCGGGCGCCGCGGGGCAGCGCGTTGGGCCCGGGGCGCGCGGCGGCGCAGGGCCCGCTCCAGAACACCTTGCAGCGGCACAGGCGCAGCGCCAGCAGGTCGCGGCCGCGCAGCTCCAGCAGCAGCCCGCGCTCCAGCGCGCCCAGCAGCCGCCGCGTGTACACGCGCTGCCGCTCGCTGCCCGCCGCCTCGGCGCCCGGGAACGGCACCTGCGCCAGCGCCGCGGGGCCCAGCAGCGCCGCGGGCGCCGCCGCGGGCGCCGGGCCGCCGTGGAACAGGCGGCAGCCCAGCGGGTGGCTCACGGTGAGCGCGCCCACGCGCCGCCCGCGGTACTGGAACTGCAGCTCCAGGTCGGTCACTGCGGGGCACCCGTGGGTGGCACGGATGGACATGGGGCTGAGGGTACCCAGACTGGCTCCCTGGGGTGCCCATGGGTGGCACGGAGGGACATGGGGCTGAGGGTACCCAGACTGGCTCCCTGGGGTGCCCATGGGTGGCACGGATGGACAAGGGGCTGAGGGTACCCAGACCAGCCCCCCGGGGTGCCCGTGGGTGTCATGGATGGGCACGGGGATGGTGGGGCCCGCAGCGGCTCCCCGGGGTGCCCATGGGTGTCACGGATGGACATGGGGATGACAGGGCTCACACCGGCCCCCCGGGGTGTCCCATGGGTGTCACTGACAGGCACGGAGCCAAGGGTACCCAGACTGGCCCTCCGGGGTGCCCGTGGGTGTCACGGATGGACAAGGGGCTGAGGGTACCCAGACTGGCTCCCTGGGGTGCCCATGGGTGGCACGGAGGGACATGGGGATGGGGGGGACCGCGGCGGCCCCCCGGGGTGCCCATGGGTGTCACGGATGAGCACGGGGCTGAGGGCACCCAGACCAGCCCCCCGGGGTGCCCGTGGGTGTCACGGATGGACATGGGGACGGCGGGGACCGCGGCGGCCCCCCGGGGTGCCCATGGGTGTCACAGACAGACACAGGGCTCATGGCACCTGTGCTGGCCCCCCGGGGTGCCCATGGGTGTCACTGACAGGCACAGGGCTGAGGGCACCCAGACCAGCCCCCCGGGGTGCCCATGGGTGTCATGGATTGACAAGGGGCTGAGGGTACCCAGACCGGCTCCCCCAAGGTGCCCATGGGTGTCACGGACGGGCACGGGGATGGTGGGGCCCACAGCGGCTCCCCGGGGTGCCCATGGGTGTCACTGATGGACATGGGGCTGGTGGCACCCACACCAGCTCCCCAGGGTGTCACTGATGGACACAGGGCTGGTGGCACCCGCGGCGGCCCCCCGGGGTGCCCATGGGTGTCACAGACGGACACAGGGCTCATGGCACCTGCGCTGGCTCTCCGGGGTGTCCCATGGGTGTCATGGATGGACATGGGACTGAGGGCACCCAGACCGGCCCCCTGGGGTGCCCACAGGTGTCATGGATGGACACGGGGATGGTGGGGCCCAGACTGGCCCCCCAGGTTGCCCATGGGTGTCACGGACAGACATGGGGCTGGTGACACCCGCGCCGGCTCCCCAGAGTGCCCATGGGTGTCACTGATGGACACGGGGCTGGTGGCACCCGCGGCGGCCCCCCCGGGGTGCCCATGGGTGTCACAGACGGACACAGGGCTCATGGCACCTGCGCTGGCTCCCTGGGGTGTCCCATGGGTGTCACTGACGGGCACGGGGCTGAGGGCACCCAGACCAGCCCCCCGGGGTGCCCACGGGTGTCACGAACGGCCCTGGGGCTGGTGCCACCCGCACTGGCTCCCTGGGGTCCTCAAGGGTGTCACTGACGGACACGGGGTTGGTGGCACCCGCGCCAGCCCCCAGGGTGTCCCATGGGCGTCACTGACGGACACGGGGCTGGTGGCACCCGGCTGGCTCCCTGGGGTGTCACCGCTGGGGCTGGTTCAACTGTCCCCATGGCCACCCGGCCCCACACCCAGCCACTAAAGGGCCACCCAGCCCAGTGACCCACTGCCCCACGGCCACCCCAGCCCCACGGCCGCCCCACACGGCCCAAGGTCACCCCAGCCCCACGGCTGCCCCACGGCCGCCCCACGGCCCCGTCCCCCACTCACGCGGCAGCAGCTGGGGGGTCAGCAGCAGGTTGGGGCCGGCCGGGGGGGGCCCCAGGGCTCCGGGGGGCTCCTGCGCCGCGGGGGGGGGCCCCGTGAAGGCCCCCCCCGTCCCCCCCGTCCCCCTGGGGCCACACGGGCTGCGCCGGCTCCGGCGCCTCCGCATCCAGCGGCTCCAACGGCAGCTCCGGATCCAGCGGCTCCGGCGGCTCCGGATCCAGCGGCAGCAGCCCCGGATCCAGCGGCTCCAGCGGCTCCTCTGCGGGACGGGCGTCAGGGGGAGCCGGTGGCCGCGGGGGGACCCTGCGTCCCCCGTGTCCCCGCGCTCACCCGCGATGCTCAGCGCCGTCAGCTGCTGCAGCTGCGGGACGGCAGGGGACGTCAGGGGACAGCAGGGGACGTCAGGGGACGGCGGTGCCACCGCGCGGGGCCGCGGACACCCCCCGCCCCGGGTACCTGGCTCACGTCGTCGTCCCCGGTGTCACCGCAGTCGTCCTCGGCCTGGGCATCTGCAGGGGACACGGGGGTGCCATGGGGCGCGGGGGCCTCGGGGGGTGTGGGGGACACAGGGGACACGGGGGACACAGGGGACACAGGGGACACAGGGGTTCCATGGGGCGCGGGGGCCCTCGGGGGTGTGGGGGACACAGGGGACACAGGGGACATAGGGGACACAGGGGACACGGGGGACACAGGGGTTCCATGGGGCGCGGGGGCCTCGGGGGGTGTGGGGGACACAGGGGACACGGGGGACACAGGGGACACGGGGGACACAGGGGTGCCATGGGGCGTGGGGACCTCGAGGGGCGTGGGGGACATAGGGGACACGGGTGACATAGGGGACACGCGGTGGGTACCTATCCTGCACAGCTTGTACACCCGGTACGGGCACAGCGGCACGGGGACACGGTTGGGGACACGGTTGGGGACTCGGCTGGGGACACGGTTGGTGCCACGCGGTGGGTACCTGTCCCGTCGCTCCCGCACAGCTTGTAGACGCGGTACGGGCGCAGCACGGGGACACGGTTGGGGACACGTTTGGGGACACGGTTGCGTACCTGTCCCGCACAGCTCGTAGACGCGGTACGGGTGCAGCGGCGCGGGGACACGTTTGGGGACTCGGTTGGGGACACGGTTGGTGCCACGCGGTGGGTACCTGTCCCGTCGCTCCCCGCACAGCTCGTAGACCCGGTACAGGCGCAGCACGGGGACACGGTTGGGGACACGTTTGGGGACACGGTTGGGTACCTGTCCCGCACAGCTCATAGATCCGGTACGGGCGCAGCGGCGCGGCGCGGGTGCCGTCGAAGCGCAGGCGGAAGTCGCGGCTCTTGTTGAGGGCGCAGCGCAGCGTCGCCTTCCACTTGGCCGGGTCGGGCTCGTCGCGGCCCGCGCGGAACTTGCCGGTCTCCTGCGCCCAGGCCTGCGCGGGACGGGGCGGGGGGGTCACGCGGGGACGTCCCTGTCCCCGTCCCCGTCCCCGTCCCCTCGGTGTCGCCGTCACCTGGAAGATGGTGTCGCCGGCGGGGTGGCGCGCGGCGTCGCGCGTGGCGTGGCGCCAGGGGATGCAGAAGAGGCGGCGCTGCGGGTCCAGCCAGCGCAGCCCCGGGTAGCGCCCGCTGTCCACCTGCGCCACGAGCCAGGGCCGCAGCCGCACGCGCCGCGGCGGCGCGCTCATCCCGGTACCGCAACCAGAACCGGGACCGGAGCCGGTACCGGAGCGGGGCCCGACACGGAGCGCGGCGGCACCAGGAGGAACCGACCCGCGCGCGGAGCGGGAAGCGCCGGGGCCCCCGCCCGCCGCATTAGCATCCGCTTTGCATACATTTGCATGCGGCGCCCCACGCGGCGCGGGGAATCCCCGCCAGGCCACGCCCCCCGCCCACGCCTTCCCTCCGCGCGCGCGCGCCCCGCCCCTCGAGGCTGCGATTGGCCGCCGCTCGCCCCGCCCCTGCCTCGCGATTGGCCCGCGCGCCCCCTCGCGCCATTGGCTGGCGGCGGGCAACGCCCCCTCGCCGCGCGTCGCCTGGCAACGCCGGGGGCGCTAACGCGGGCGGCGCAATTAACAGGCCGGGATTAATTGGGGTTAATTGAGGGGCAGCCCCTGCCCTCCGCGGGGTCACCCTTTGGAACGAGGAAAATGGGAGCGCTGGGTAAAATATGGGTGTAAAAGTGTGAAAATAAAGCAAAATTAAGTGTTCAAAACGTGGAAAAAATTATGTAAATATCCCAGGGACTGAGAATGCAGTTGCCTCATTTAACATCTTTGAAAGGGCTCTGAAAAAATACCAGGATTATAAAAAACGTGGGAAATGGGTGGATAGCTGGAGAAAATGCCCCGGGAAAGGCGGGTAGAGCCCAGGGATGAGGGACAGCCGGATGAAACGGAGCCGGCGGTCCGGAATTCCGGGAGACCTTGGAGTTAAACGCTCCATCCTCTCCCGGAGGAGTTGGTGCCCTGGTGGCTTTAGGGGCTCCGGGTGTGTGACTTGTTTTACTTAGTTTTCCAAGGAAAACGCGGTCAGAGGAGAGAGCAGAGGAGCCGCTGCCGACAATTCCACTCGAGGGGTCCCTATGGAAGACACGTCCATCCCGCCAGGCCATTCGGGAAGAGGGAATTCCGGGAAGCCGCTGGCTCCTCACGGGCCTCTGCTCAAGGCGCCTTTTCCCATTGGCGATCCCGAGGCGCTGCCAGCAGGGAGCTCCTTGCTCCCATTTTCTGCTTCCTCGGCCTCTCTTCCCGCCCACGTGCGGCATTCCCGGCTCTCCCGATTCCGGAGGGGGGGCGGGGGCGCCTCGATGCTTCTCAACTCACCAACTTTTCCTTGTGGGGAACAAAAAGGAATCAAAGCAAAACCTCATTTTCTCACATACAAAGCTCGAAAACACAAACCTTAGGGGGTTAGGAGCACGAAGACGCTCCCCCAAACCATCTCTCATTAAAAAAAAACAAACAAAAAAACCCAAACCTCTTGTTTTTAAGCTCCATCCGTGAGCTGATACGGGTCTGGCTCCACGCCACTTATCTCCAGCGTTATCGAAATAGCTCCAAATAGGCAGTTACGTCGGAGTAATCGTCACTGCGGGGATTAAAAACACAGAGTGACACATTGGTCTCCCAAGGAAGCTTCGCGCTGTGTCTGCGCACGCGTTTTGTTATTTTTTTTTCTTTCAGCTGCTGATTTAAGAGCCAGGACGAGGTTTAAAAGGACAGCTGGCCGGGGCGGCTTTGCAAGTGTTTAGGGTTCCGCCAAGGGAAGGCATCAGCTTACTGTAAATAGGGAGTGCGAACATCTGCCAGAGATAGCGCAGCGCCCGGCGCGAAACGCGCGCGGGGGGCCGCGCTCGCCTGCCCTAATTTAGGCATTTGCTTCAGGACGGGATGAATCATGCCCTGGAAGTGGCCGTTTCTTTCCAGTGACTATAAAGGGAGGCCAGGCGGCTCGCGCCGTCCCAGGGGCCGCGTGTGTCACCGCGGAGCGACACGGAGGGCACATACGGAAGCGGGACAACCCCGCTGCGCCCTGTGGCGTTTTTGCTCTAAACCCTGGATAATTTTACCTTTTTTTTTGCGCCGTTTTTGTCCCGCTGACAAAGGGAGCTCCGCGCTCCTCGGGGTTATTTTTGGACAACGCGCTCACGGCCGGCCCCGCGCCGGGACAGGGATTTTCGGGCGAGCACCTGACGCGGCGATGACATGGCATCGCGGTGACACAAGCGACGCCGATATCCCGGTGACGCAGGCGGCCCTGCCGTGAGCACAGGGGAACGCGGAGCTCGAACCCCGTGACCCAGAGGATCCCACAGGCCACTGCTGTTCTTAAAAACACACATTTAGCCCGTAAAAATGAGGTTATATGACGTCATTGGACAGCAGGAAGAGCTGTCCCCTCTCCCCACAGGGGCCAACATGGCGCCGCCCCCGCCTGCCTTTTCCCGCCCTTTCCAACCGCCGCCCACGTGACCGATTCGCTCCCTCCCCCCCCCGGCCTTTTCGCCGCGCGTGCGCACTGAGAGGGCGGCCGTGTGGGCGTGGCCTCCGGGCGGCGCGCTGCTGAGGACGTGGCGCTTTCCAGCCAATCAGCGCGCGCCTCCCTGGCGGGAGGGGCGGGGCGGGGGGCCGGGGGCGGGGCCTCGGAGAGCGGCGGGGCGCGGTGGGCGGGCGCGCGGCGGACGGGCGGCCGCAACGACCAATGGGAGCGGCTGGCGGGGGCGGAGCCGCGCTCCCATTGGCCGGCGGGAGGGAGGCGGCGAGCGCGGGGCGGGGGTGCGTGCAGCGTGGCGCGGCGGCGACTTCCGCTCGGCGAGAGGCTGGAGGAGGCGGCAGCGGCGGCCCCGGTAACGGCGGGAACGGCCGGGGCTGCAGGGGAGCGGGGGGGGGCACTTCCGGTGGGGCTGTTATTGGGGGCGGGGGGCTCCGGTGGGGCTGTTATTGGGGGGGGGGGGAGGGGGGAACGTGGGGCCCCGGGGGTGGGGGGCGGGGAGCGCCCGGTGCCCCCGTTGTCCCCCCGCCCCGGTACCCCCCCCCACCTGTTGCCATGGAGATGGATGCAGACCCGGGAGGGGGGGGGGGAGTTCTCCCACCCCCCCCTTGCCCCGGTTCCCCGCGAGGTCGCGGCCCCTTTAAACCGCCCCCGGGAGCGCCGCGTTTCGCGCGAAATCCCGCCGTTTTCGCGCCAAATCCCGCCGTTTTCGCGCCAAATCCCGCCGTTTTCGCGCCAAATCCCGCCGTTTTCCCCTCGCCGAGCCCCGGGGCCCCCCCGCGCTGCTCCCGCCTCCTGTCCGGGTCCCCCGAGCTGCCCCGGTGGCCCCCGCGGTGCCGGGACCCGGGCGGTGACAACGTCCCCCGGGGCAGGTGACACCGCGGTGGCCTCTGGGTCACTGCCCGTGTCCCCGTGTCACCGCGGCCTCCGTCCTGCTCCGAGCGTGACCCAGAATTCCCGGATATTTGGGCTACGGAGCAGGTTGGTCCATGGGAACCACAGGGGGATTTAATGCCCCAAAACCCTGGAAAATAGCCCCAAATCCGCACTGGAAGAGGCCGGGCCGAACGTCGCTCCCAAAGAGCTTTTCCAGCCCATTCCAGGAATATCGCTCCCAAAATAACCCGGAGCGGTTAAATGACAAAGTTCCCGGGATGAGCGGAGCTTCCCGGCGTTCCCGTTTTTGCAGAGGCTCCCGGGAGCGTTTGGGCCGGAATCGGGAGCGCGCGGAACGCCGGGATGGCGACGTGTCCGGGTCAGGCTGCTCCTCGTTGTCCCCCTCGTTTGGGGGAAAACTGCGGCGTTTTGAGCAAAACGGGGCTTTTTTTCCCCCCCCGAGGAATTCCTTGGAATCCTCGGAAGCGGGATATTAACTAGGAAAACCGCAAAGGAGCAGCCGGGGGTGGGATTCCCCCCATGCCGGTGCCGCCGTCCCGACTCCTCGCGCCCTCCCGTTTCCCTGTTTTCCGCCTCGGGAATGTTCCCAATGGGAATTCCCAGGAATCCTTGGAGCTTTTGGATGTTCCATGTTTGTGCTGCCGGGTGATTCCCTCTCCCTGGGCTGCTATTCCTGCGGGTTTTCCATGTTCCTCTCCTTTCCCGATGCTCCCCCTACCCCCATATTCCCCCCATATTCCTCCCATATTCCTCCCATATTCCCCCCATATTCCCCCCATATTCCCCCCATATTCCCCCCCATATTCCCCCCATATCCCCCCATATCCATGGATTTGCTCTCAATGTGCTCCATGCCGTTGCCCTCCCAGATCCCGCTTCACCAAGGAAGCCGATTCCAGGGAATTCCAGGGAATAGGAGCATCCCGGGCGCTCCTTTCCCTCCTGCTCCGACTTCCAAGGAAGTCCCTTCCCAATGGGCAATTCCAGGGCCTCTTCTCCCTATCCCTGGCCCTTCATCCCGTCGCGCTGCTTCCCGCCCCGCTCTGGAATTCCCGGCGGGAAGGCGGGAATGGAGCCCATTGCAGCTCTTCCTGGCTGCATGGATGAAGTGTAGGTGCAAAAACATTCCAACCTGGGATCAAATCCATGCATTTTTCCTTGTTGGGATGTCCTCTTCCCGCCTCGGAGTCGCTCGCTTTGCGCTATGGATTGTCCTGGCTTCCTCCTTCCCCCGTGCAGGCTTCCCAGAAATGGGAATTCTCCCGGGATATCCCATGGCACAGGCAGGCTGGAGCAGGGAGCGGCTGCAGACGGGATTGGGAACCCGCTCCCAAAGGCAGGAAAATGGAGCGGGATCTGCAAGGAAAACGGAGCCAAGGGCGGGATGCGGGATGCAGGGATTGGAAAAGTGCAAAATGCGGGATACGGGATTGGATAAAGTGCAAAATGCGGGATGCGGGATTGGATAAGGTGCAAAATGCGGGATGCGGGATCGGAGAAGCGCAAAATGCGGGATCGGATGAGCGCAAAGTGCGGGATGCGGGATCGGATAAGCGCAAAATGCGGGATGCGGGATCGGATAGGCGCAAAATGCGGGATGCAGGGATTGGGTGAGCGCAAAATGCGGGATTGGATAAGCGCAAAGTGCGGGATGCAGGGATGGATAAAGTGCAAAATGTGGGATGCGGGATTGGATAAGGTGCAAAATGCGGGATGCAGGGATTGGATAAGGTGCAAAATGCGGGATGCAGGGATTGGGTGAGCGCAAAATGCGGGATTGGATAAGCGCAAAGTGCGGGATGCAGGGATGGATAAAGTGCAAAATGTGGGATGCAGGGATTGGGTAAGTGCAAAATGTGGGATGCAGGATTGGATAAGGTGCAAAATGCGGGATGCGGGATCGGATAGGCGCAAAATGCGGGATCGGATAGGCGCAAAATGCGGGATGCGGGATCGGATAGGCGCAAAATGCGGGATGCAGGGATGGAATAAGTGCAAAATGCGGGATGCGGGGATCGGATAAGGTGCAAAATGTGGGATGTGGGATTGGATAAGCTCAAAATGCGGGATGCGGGATTGGATAAAGTGCAAAACGCGGGATGCGGGATTGGATAAAGTGCAAAACGCGGGATGTGGGGATTGGATAAGCGCAAAGTGCGGGATCGGATAAGTGCAAAGTGCGGGATGCGGGATCGGATAGGTGCAAAATGTGGGATGCGGGATAGGATAGGTGCAAAATGTGGGATGCAGAGATTGGATAAGTGCAAAATGCGGGATGCGGGATTGGATAAAGTGCAAAACGCGGGATGCGGGGATCGGAGAAGCGCAAAATGCGGGATGCGGGATTGGATAAGCGCAAAATGCGGGATGCGGGATTGGATGAGCGCAAAATGCGGGATACGGGATCGGATAGGTGCAAAATGCGGGATACGGGATTGGATAAGTGCAAAGTGCGGGATGCGGGATTGGATAGGCGCAAAATGCGGGATGCGGGATTGGATAGGCGCAAAATGCGGGATGCGGGATTGGATAGGCGCAAAATGCGGGATGCGGGATTGGATAGGCGCAAAATGCGGGATGCGGGATTGGATAGGCGCAAAACGCGGGATGTGGGGATTGGATAAGCGCAAAGTGCGGGATGCGGGATTGGATAAGCGCAAAGTGCGGGATGCGGGATAGGATAGGTGCAAAATGTGGGATGCGGGGATTGGATAAGTGCAAAATGCGGGATGCAGGGATCGGATAAGGCGCAAAGTGTGGGATGCGGGATTGGATAAGCGCAAAATGCGGGATCGGAGAAGCGCAAAATGCGGGATACAGGGATTGGATAAAGTGCAAAACGCGGGATGCGGGATTGGATAAGGTGCAAAGTGCGGGATGCGGGATTGGATAAGGTGCAAAATGCGGGATGCGGGATTGAATAAGCGCAAAATGCGGGATGCGGGGATTGGATAAGCGCAAAATGCGGGATGCGGGATTGGGTAAGCGCAAAATGCGGGATGCGGGATTGGATAGGCGCAAAATGTGGGATGCGGGATTGGATAAGTGCAAAATGCGGGATGTGGGGATTGGATAAGCGCACAATGCGGAATGCGGGATTGGATCGCGCGCCGGATCCGCGCCGCCTTCCCGGGATCCCACGCGCTTCCCGCCTCCAGGAACGCCGGCCCGAGCGCTTCCCTCTCCACGTCATTCCCATTCCTTGCCCTTCCAAGCTCCCGCGCGCGCCCTGCGCTGCCTTCTATGTTAAAAGCTCCTCATTCCCGGAGTCATCCCGCCTTCCCCGAAGGAATTCCGGCTGCTCCGACCATCGGCTTCCAGTTTCCCAGGGGATTGCGGAGCCTGGGGCCTTCCCGGGATAAATCTGCCGAAAAGGGGGAATTTGGAGAGGGGCTTTTAACAGCCCGGGGGATTTCGGAGCTGCTTCCGTGGCTTTTTTTATCCCTTCGGAAGGGAATCCGGGAATGCGAGCGCAGCTGGCGGGGGCCCCCCTGCTCCGTGTTAAAAAGAGGCCGAAGCCCTTAAAATTCCCGATAAAAATAACCCGCTGCTGCTTCGTGTCCCGCGGAATTCCTCTGGGTTGGAATGTGGGAGCGGCTCTGCCTCCCGGCGGGATGGGGGGAGGTTTTTTTCCCTCTTTTCCCGTGTTATCCCGGGGGATTCCTCCTTGTTTTCCCGTGTAAAAGGGCGGATGGGCTGGAGAGGTTTGGGCTGGTGTCCGGCTGCGCTGTAACGAGCGGGATCTTCCCGCATCCCGCGGATCCCCATGTGCATCCCGCGGATCCGGGCATTCCCAGACTCCTAATGCTCTCCCCCCGGATCCCCATGTGCATCCCGTGTCTCCCGCAATTCCCACCCTCCTAACGCTGTTCCCTCCATCCCCAGCTCCCTGGGATCCCCATGCACATCCTGCGGCTCCGGCCATTCCCAGGCTCCTAAAGCTCTCCCCTCCATTCCCAGCTACCCCCGGATCCCCACGTGCATCCCATGTCTCCCCCCATTCCCAGGCTCCTAACGCTCTTCCCGCTCTCCGCAGCTCCCGGGATCATGCTCCTCCCACAGCTCCTGCCATTCCCAGGCTCCTAAAGCTCTCCCCTCCATCCCCATGCTCATCCCGCATCTCCCACCATTCCCAGCCTCCTAACGCTCTCTTCCCGCTCTCCGCAGCTCCCCGGGATCCCCACGCACATCCTGCGGCTCCCCGGGATCCCTATGCGCGTCCCGCGGCTTCCCAGGATCCCCATGCTCATCCCGCGTCTCCCACCATTCCCACCCTCCTAACGCTGTCCCTTCCCTCCGCAGCTCCCGGGATCCCCACAGTCATCCTGCAGCTCCCGCCATTCCCACCCTCCTAACTGCCTCTTCCCGCTCTCTCCGCAGCTCCCGGGATCCCCATGTTCCTCCCATGTCTCCCACCATTCCCACCCTCCTAACGCTCTCCCTTCCCTCCACAGCTCCCCGGGATCCCCATGCTCCATCCCGCGGCTCCCCGGGATCCCCATGCACATCCCGCGTCTCCCGCCATTCCCACCCTCCTAGCACTCTTCCCTTCCCTCCGCAGCTCCCCGGGATCCCCACGCGCATCCCGCGGCTCCCCCCATTCCCACTCTCCTAACGCTCTTCCCGCTCTATCCTCAGCTCCCTGGGATCCCTGTGCTCATCCTGCGGCTCCCCCCATTCCCACTCTCCTAACGCTCTTCCCTTCCCTCCGCAGCTCCCGGGATCCCGATGCTCATCCCGCAGCTCCCACCATTCCCACCCTCCTAACGCTCTTCCCTTCCCTCCGCAGCTCCCGGGATCCCCATGCGTATCCCGCGGCTCCGGCCGTTCCCAGACTCCTAACGCTCTCCCCCCGGATCCCCATGCTCATCCCACATCTCCCGCCATTCCCACCCTCCTAACGCTGTTCCCTTCCCTCCGCAGCTCCCGGGATCATGCTCCTCCCGCGGCTCCCGCCGTTCCCATCCTCCTAACGCCCTCTTCCAGCTCTATCCACAGCTCCTTGGGATCCCCATGCGCATCCCACGTCTCCCGCCATTCCCAGGCTCCTAACGCTCTTCCCTTCCCTCCGCAGCTCCCGGGATCATGCTCCTCCCGCGGCTCCTGCTGTGCGTGTCCGTGTCCGTGTGCGCGTTCCCGCCGGGAGGCTCCGCGAAGCCCACGGAGCGCAAGGAGCGGGCTCCCCCCATTCCCACCCTCCTAACGCTGTTCCCTTCCCTCCGCAGCTCCCGGGATCCCCATGCTCATCCTGCCGCTCCCCGGGATCCCCACGCTCATCCCGCGTCTCCCACCATTCCCACCCTCCTAACGTTCTCCCTTCCCTCTGCAGCTCCCTGGGATCCCCACGCGCATCCCGCGGCTCCCCCCATTCCCACTCTCCTAACGCTCTTCCCGCTCTATCCTCAGCTCCCTGGGATCCCTGTGCTCATCCTGCGGCTCCCCCCATTCCCTCTCTCCTAACGCTCTCCCTTCCCTCCACAGCTCCCCGGGATCCCCATGCTCCATCCCGCGGCTTCCTGGGATCCCCATGCTCCATCCCGCGGCTCCCTGGGATCCCCATGCTCCATCCCGCGGCTCCCCCCATTCCCAGGCTCCTAACGCTCTTCCCTTCCCTCCGCAGCTCCCGGGATCATGCTCCTCCCGCGGCTCCTGCTGTGCGTGTCCGTGTCCGTGTGCGCGTTCCCGCCGGGATCCTCCGCGAAGCCCACGGAGCGCAAGGAGCGGGTGCACCAGGAGGCGCCGCTGAGCGCGCGGGCGCACGACGACGCCAAGAGCTTCGACTACGACCACGACGCCTTCCTGGGCGCCGACGAGGCCAAGAGCTTCGAGCAGCTCACGCCGGAGGAGAGCAAGGAGCGCCTGGGGTGAGCGATTCCCATTCCGAAACCGCCGCGGGAACTTCGGGAAAAAATTCCGGGGTGCCGGAGCGCTGGAACGGGCTGCCCGGAGAGGTTGTGGAGTCTCCTTCTCTGGAGATCTCCAAACCCGCTTGGACGCAGTCCTGTGCCACGTGCTCTAGGTGACCCTGCGTGTGCAGGGCTTGGACTGGGTGATCCCTAGAGATCCCTTCCAACCTTCAGCATTCCATGATTCTATGATTCCCGGGAATCCCCCTTCCCGCGGGATTCACGCGTTGCTGAGCACCACAACCGCCCCTTGCTCCCATTCCTTTGCGGCTCTTGGAGAGGGATATGTGGGAATGTGGGTGGGCATCGCCCTGCTGAGCAAATCCGGCTGGATGGAGCCTGGAAGGGCCCTGGGATTGCTCGGATCCCACTCCCATTCTATTCCTCAGCCCGGTTTGGAAGGAGATGGGAATTTCTGAGGATGGGGAATGTTCCACTGCTTCCTGCTGGGAATGGCAGGGACAGGGAACATCCTGCTGCTTCCTCCCGGAACGGCGAGGACAGGGAACGTCCCGCTGCTTCCTGCCGGGAACGGCGAGGACAGGGAACGTCCCGCCGCTTCCTGCCGGGAACGGCAAGGATGGGGAATGTCCTGCCGCTTCCTCCAGGAACAGCAGGGACAGGGAACATCCCACTGCTTCCTGCTGGGAATGGCGAGGACAGGGAACATCCTGCTGCTTCCTCCCGGAACAGCAAGGACAGGGAACGTCCCGCTGCTTCCTGCCGGGAATGGCGAGGACAGGGAACGTCCCGCTGCTTCCTGCCGGGAACGACGAGGACAGGGAATGTCCCGCTGATTCCTGCCGGGAATGGCGAGGACAGGGAACGTCCCGCTGCTTCCTGCCGGGAACACTGAGGACAGGGAACGTCCCGCTGCTTCCTGCCGGGAACGGCGAGGATGGGGAATGTCCTGCTGCTTCCTGCCGGGAACAACGAGGACAGGGAATGTCCTGCTGCTTCCTGCTGGGAATGGCGAGGACAGGGAACGTCCCGCGGCTTCCTGCCGGGAACACTGAGGACAGGGAACGTCCCGCTGCTTCCTGCTGGGAATGGCGAGGACAGGGAATGTCCTGCTGCTTCCTGCTGGGAATGGCGAGGACAGGGCCCTCCACTGCGCCCGGCTCCGCGATTCCCGCTGCCGGGAATTTCCAGCCGCCGGAGCGGTATTCCCTTTGGGAATTCCCTTTGCGGCGCCTGCTTCGGGACACCCTCCCATTGGAGAGGGCTCCGAGCCCTCCTTCCCAAAGGCAGATTCCAGCTCCGTAACTCCTATTCCCCCTGGAATTGCAAATGGAGGCTGATTCCCTGCCCTGGGAGGGAGCAAATCCCAAGGATTCCTCCTGATCCAGCCCCTCTGCTCCCTTGGACACGAGCGAGGGAAGCAGCCGCTCCAAACCCGCTGCTTTTCCTGGGAAAAATCCCCCAAATCCGTCCCGGCGCCGCGTTCCGGCCGCTCCGTCACGGCTCTGCCTCCTAATCCCATTGTTCTGCCGCGTTTTCTGCTGGAAAAGCTGCCCGGGAAGCGGCGCCGCCTCAGACTTTCCATGGGGCGTCCCATAAAACCCGTTTTTGGTAAATTCCCACAATTACCTCAGCCTTTCCGCAGTCCGTATCCCTGCTCCAAGGGCAGAGCCTCGTTTTCCACGGATTTTTCCCTCCAGGGAAGCGTTTGCTGCCCCAGGATCCCGTTTTTGTGCCGATCCCGCCGTTTTCTGGCACGACGGGATTCCCGGCGCCGGCCGCTTCCCGTCGAAGGCCGCGGGATTTGGGGAATCCGCTGCCTCGGGATAAGGGAAGAGCGGGAGGGAAAAGGCCCCGTGTTCCCGGGATCGTCCTTGGCACATCCTTGTGTTTGGAAGCAAATCCCTTGTGAAACCACAAAGCCTCGAAGCGCAATTTAATGCTGTTTAATCTATTTAACTATTTAATCTATTTAGCTCAATTTAGCTCTATTTAACTAGCTCTATTTAACTAGCTCTATTTAACTAGCTCTATTTAACTAGCTCTAATTAACTATTTAACTCTTTAACTAACTACTTAGCACTGTTTAGCTCTAACTCTATTTAGCTCTGTTTAATCTATTTAGCTCTATTTAACTAGCTCTATTTAACTAGCTCTATTTAACTAGCTCTATTTAACTAGCTCTATTTAACTAGCTCTAATTAACTATTTAATTAACTCTTTAACTAACTATTTAGCACTGTTTAGCTCTAACTCTATTTAGCTCTGTTTAATCTATTTAGCTTTATTTAACTAGCTCTATTTAACTAGCTCTAATTAACTATTTAATTAACTCTTTAACTAACTATTTTGCACTGTTTAGCTCTAACTCTATTTAGCTCTGTTTAATCTATTTAGCTCTATTTAACTAGCTCTATTTAACTAGCTCTATTTAACTAACTATTTAATTAACTCTTTAACTATTTAATTAACTCTTTAACTATTTAATTAACTCTTTAACTATTTAGCTCTGTTTAGCTCTGTTTAACTCTATTTAGCTCTATTTAATCTATTCAGCTCTATTTAACTAGCTCTATTTAGCTCTATTTAACTCTATTTAGCTCTATTTAATCTATTTAGCTCTATTTAGCTATTTAACTAGCTCTAATTCTACTTAACTAGCTCTACTTAACTAGCTCTATTATTTAACTGCATTTAACTCTAGCTCTGTTTAGCTCTGTTTAATCTATTTAGCTCCGTTTAATCTATTTAGCTCTACTTAACTAGATTTATCATTTAACTATTTAACTCTATTTAACTAGCTCTATTTAGCTAGCTCTAACTAGCTCTCTTTAGCTCTATTTAACTGTATTTAACTCTGTTTAACTCTATTTAATCTATTTAGTTCTATTTAGCTAAATATTTAACTAGCTCTAACTCTACTTAACTAGCTCTATTATTTAGCTCTCTTTAACTAGCTCTCTTTAACTAGCTCTCTTTAACTAGCTCTTTTTAACTAGCTCTCTTTAACTCTCTTTAACTCATTTAACCCCACTCAGGTTGCAGGTTGGGATGGTCGTTGCCGTCTCTTCCGTGCGGGATCCGGCACGGAAAACTCCGGAGCGTTCCCGCTCCAGGGGGTGGCTCTGGCATTCCCGAACGCGGGAGCCGCTTTGGGATCACGGAAACCAAACAGGGAAGGAAAACCCCAAACCGGGGGCTCCGGCCACGGCCGCATCCCGAGCGCTCCCGGGAACGCCGGGATGGAGGGAGAAGCCGTTCCCGCTTCCCGGCCGGCCCCTCGGAGCGCTCCGCATTCCAGGGGCTTTTCCTGGCAGCTGCTGCTAAAAATACCCGGATCGGCGGCCGCCGGGATGCGGGCGGCTTTTCCATGCGCGCTGCAGCTGCGATTCCCGCATTTCCCGCATCCGCAGCCTCCGCTTGTCCCGCTCCCGCTTTGCAGCGGGAAAGCCGCCACGGGGGGTTTTTGGGGCAAAACCAGCCGGAAAAAGGATTCCCGAAGGATGCAGCTGGGTGAAAACGCCGCTTTCTGCACCCAAAGCAGCGCGCGACGGCCACCGAAGGTGGCACCAAGTGGCACCTCGGTGACGGTGCCACCAAAGCGGCCCCGGTGCCGCCGCGGCGCCCCGTTCCCCTTAACTTGTCCCGGATTTCTCTGCATTCCCTACAGAAAGATTGTAAGTAAAATAGATGAAGACAAAGACGGGTTTGTCACTGTGGACGAGCTCAAAGCCTGGATAAAATTTGCCCAAAAGCGCTGGATATTCGAGGATGTCGAGCGCCAGTGGAAAGGGCACGACCTCAATGAGGACGGCCTCATTTCTTGGGACGAGTATAAAAATGCCACCTACGGCTACATCCTAGGTAGGTCCCCGCTCTTGGGACGATCCCGTTGCGGAGCCGCCGCGTGAAACCTGCTGTTTTGTCTCGCAGAATGATTGTAGCTAAGATAGACACGGATAAGGATGGGTTTGTGACGGAGGGGGAGCTCAAAGCCTGGATTAAGAAGGCCCAGAAGAAATACGTGTATGACAGTGTTGAGCGGCAGTGGCAGGACTTTGACCTGAACCGAGACGGCCTGGTGTCCTGGGATGAGTACAGAAACGTGACATATGGCACTTACCTCGGTAAGGGCGACGGAGGCACGGAGCGGGAGAGCCGGAGGGAGCCCGGAACGGCGGGTGCGCCCCCGGATTCCTGCCCTCGGGCACGGCTGGGGAGCCAAAAATGGCAAATCCGCCTCAAATTCCTGCTCTTGGGCACAGCTGGGGAGCCAAAAACCAAATCCACCCCCAAATCCTGCTCTTGGGCAAGTCTGGGGAGCCAAAAACCCAAATCCGCCCCAAATTCCTGCTCTTGGGCAGTTTTGAGGAGCCAAAAATGGCAAATCTGACCCAAATTCCTGCTCTTGGGCAGGTTTGGGGAGCCAAAAATGGCAAATCTGACCCAAATTCCTGCTCTTGGGCAGGTTTGGGGAGCCAAAAAGGGCAAATCTGACCCAAATTCCTGCTCTTGGGCATGGCTGGGGAGCCAAAACCCCAAAATCGCCTCAAATTCCTGCTCTTGGGCATGGCTGGGGAGCCAAAAAGGGCAAATTCGCCCCAAATTCCTGATCTTGGGCACGTCTGGGGAGCCAAAAATGGCAAATCTCACCCAAATTCCTGCTCTTGGGCAGGTTTGGGGAGCCAAAAAGGGCAAATCTGCCCCAAATTCCTGCCCTTGGGCACAGCTGGGGAGCCAAAAATGCCCAATCCGCCCCCGATTTCTGCCCTCGGGCACGTCTGGGGAGCCAAAAATGGCAAATCCGCCTCAAATTCCTGCTCTTGGGCACAGCTGGGGAGCCAAAAACCAAATCCACCCCCAAATCCTGCTCTTGGGCAAGTCTGGGGAGCCAAAAACCCAAATCCGCCCCAAATTCCTGCTCTTGGGCAGTTTTGAGGAGCCAAAAATGGCAAATCTGACCCAAATTCCTGCTCTTGGGCAGGTTTGGGGAGCCAAAAAGGGCAAATCTGACCCAAATTCCTGCTCTTGGGCATGGCTGGGGAGCCAAAACCCCAAAATCGCCTCAAATTCCTGCTCTTGGGCATGGCTGGGGAGCCAAAAAGGGCAAATTCGCCCCAAATTCCTGATCTTGGGCACGTCTGGGGAGCCAAAAATGGCAAATCTCACCCAAATTCCTGCTCTTGGGCAGGTTTGGGGAGCCAAAAAGGGCAAATCTGCCCCAAATTCCTGCCCTTGGGCACAGCTGGGGAGCCAAAAATGCCCAATCCGCCCCCGATTTCTGCCCTCGGGCACGTCTGGGGAGCCAAAAATGGCAAATCCGCCTCAAATTCCTGCTCTTGGGCACAGCTGGGGGGCCAAAAACCAAATCCACCCCCAAATCCTGCTCTTGGGCAAGTCTGGGGAGCCAAAAACCCAAATCCGCCCCAAATTCCTGCTCTTGGGCAGTTTTGGGGAGGCAAAAATGGCAAATCGGCCCCCGATTCCTGCCCTCGGGCACGGCTGGGGAGCCAAAAAGGGCAAATCCGCCCCAAATTCCTGCTCTTGGGCAGGTCTGGGGAGCCAAAAACGGCAAATCCGCCCCCGATTCCTGTCTTCAGGCACGTCTGGGAAGCCAAAACCCCCCAAATCCGCCTCAAATTCCTGCCCTTGAGCCCATTTTTTGGTGAGCCAAAACCCCCCAAACCTGCCCCCAAAACCACCCCCAGTTTCTACCCTCGAGGACGTTGTTTGGGGAGCCAAAAGCCCCAAATCCCCCTCAAATTCCTCCCTCGGGCACATTATTTGGTGCCTGTTTCGCCCTGCACCCCCGTTGACTTCCTCCTCCTCCTCCTCCTCGTCCTTGTCCCCAGTTTGGTGGCACCATCGAAGGGCACCCATAACTCTGCTTTTTTCATTGGTTTTGGGGCCGAATCCTGCAATTTGGGCAGTCATTTACGGGGCCAACGCCTACGGGGCCCCCTCTTGTTCCCTGCTTTTAAGTGCTTTAAGCCCGGATTTCGGGAGCCGCAAAAACAGCGGCGATCCCTAGGAATTCCCGAGCCTGTGCACGCTGCGAATCCCAGCTTTAGACCCCCAAAATGGGCCTTTTTGGGCAAAAAAAGCGGGAGCCTGCGGAGAGGGAGCTGCTCGAAACCCCCGTGCGGAGCCGCGGATCCCCCCGGGGGTTAAATCCCTGGCAAAGCCCGTCCCATCCCGCTGGCAGCTGTTCCGGCCTCCTGGAACGCCGACATATATGGTAGGATGAGCTCCATCCCCAAAGCATGAAATAAAACGGAATTTGCTAAATATTTCCAAAGATAGTCAGCTGCTCCGCGGGATGTATGGAGCGCGGCCGGCTGCTCCGGAGCTTTTGGAACGGGCGCTTAAAGCCCCCGGTTTTCCTGCTCCTCGGGGCTCCGATGGGATCGGAGGGATTCCAAAGGGAATGTTTAGGGAGCCCCAAGAACTCCCGATCTCGGGAAAAAGTGGAATCTCTGCTTAAAATTGGGGATTAAGGAGGGGAGAAGGGCTCATCCCGGAGGCGTTTGGGAAGATTTATGGCCTGCAGGTGCAGGATGTCGTAAAAGGGTAAAAATCCCGAGGGGAAAAGCGAAATCCGCTGGGAATGTCCCCAAAGCCCCGTTGCAGCGCCCGGAGCGCCCCGGCACATCCCGGGAAACCCGTTCTCTTCCCGGCCCCGGAGAGGCCCCCGCGGAGCTTGTCCGGTGTCCAAGGAACGGGCAGATCCCGTAATCCAGCCGGGAACGTCCCGGGAACGCGGCCACTTGTCACCGCGATGCCACGTTCCTCCTTTGTCACCTTGATGCCACGCTCCCCTTTTGTCACCCCAATGCAACGCTCCCCATTTGTCACCTTGATGTCACATTCCTTCTTTGTCACCCCAATACAACGCTCTGCTTTGTCACCCCAATGCCACACTCCCTTTTGTCACCCCGATGCCACATGCCCCCTTTGTCACCGCAGTGCCACACTCCGCTTTGTCACCTCAATGCAACCCTGCCTTTTGTCACCCCAATGCCACATTCCCCCTTTGTCACCCCAATACAACACTCCCCCTTTTGTCACCCCAATGCCACATTCCCCCTTTTGTCACCCCAATGCAACGCTCCCCCTTTGTCACCCTGATGCCACATTCGTCCTTTGTCACCCTAATGCCACGCTCCCCTTTGTCACCCCAGCACAACACTCCCCTTTTTGTCACCCCAATGCAACGCTGCCCGTTGTCACCCCAATGCAACACTCCCCTTTTGTCACCCTGATACAACAGTCCCCTTTGTCACCCCAATGCCACACTCCCCCTTTGTCACCTTGATGCCACGCTCCTCTTTGTCACCCCGATGTAACGTTCCCCTTTGTCACCCTGATGTCACATTCCCCTTTGTCACCCCAATGCAACACTCCCCCTTTTGTCACCCCAATGCAACGCTCCCCATTTGTCACCTTGATGTCACATTCCCCCTTTGTCACCCCAATACAACGCTCTGCTTTGTCACCCCGATGCCACGCTCCCTTTTGTCACCCCGATGCCACATGCCCCCTTTGTCACCGCAGTGCCACACTCCGCTTTGTCACCTCAATGCAACCCTGCCTTTTGTCACCCCAATGCAACACTCCCCCTTTGTCACCTTGATGTCACATTCCTCCTTTGTCACCCCAATGCAACACTCCCCTTTTGTCACCCTGATACAACAGTCCCCTTTGTCACCCCAATTCAACACTCCCCCTTTGTCACCTTGATGCCATGCTCCTCTTTGTCCATGCTCCTCTTTGTCACCCCGATGCCACATTCGTCCTTTGTCACCCCAATGCAACACTCCCCCTTTTGTCACCCCAATGCAATGCTCCCCATTTGTCACCTTGATGTCACATTCCTCCTTTGTCACCCCGATGTCACACTCCCCTTTGTCACCCTGATGCCACATTCCTCCTTTGTCACCCCAATTCAACACTCCCCCTTTGTCACCTTGATGCCACGTTCCCCTTTGTCACCCCGATGCCACATTCCCCCTTTCCCCCGGCCCCGCGCTGCTCCCAATCCCTTTTCCCTCGGAATTCCGGCGTGCACAGGCTCAATCCCTCCGCGGCTCCCGCCCCTCCTATCCGCAGGGAGCCAGCACTGGGATAACGGATAGCGAGAGCCCCTCCTCGGAGCGAAAATCCCTTAAAATCACCCCAAAATCAGGACCCGACCCCGCCGTTCCGCTCCTCAGTGCCACCGGCTCCATTGTCACTGCTCTGTCCTCAAACCAGAATCCCAAATCCCGGCATTGTCCGATCCCGGGGGCTCCCGGCTTCGCTTCCCTGCCGCTTCCCAAAGCCCTTCCCTTCATCCATGCGGATTCCCGAGTTATTTCCCGGAGTGAAACTCATCCCGGCATCTCCTTGGTGCCAGCAAGTAAATCCCGACACTTTTGTGTCCGTAACTGCAAACTTTTGGGAGAAAACTTGGGAAAAAAAGGAGCGAACCCTCCCGCAGCCCAGCAGGGACTGTTCCAGCAACAGCCATTCCCGGGAAAACCGGGTGTTTTGGGAAGAAACGCGGCTCTTTCCATGTTCGGCACCGGCGCCAACAGGAGCCGCGTTGGGGCCCGGGGTTTTCCGGATCAATCCCCTTTGGAGGTGCCGAAATCCCGCCCGGAAAGGTGCTAAAATCCCGGTGATCCGGCGGGATGAACTCGGCTTTTAAAGGCAAAGGTTCAGCGGGAGCAACGGGATTAACCGGGATGTCAAATCCCCTTGTTGGCCGGTATTAATCGGCCTTGATCCCTGTTCCGGGCACGGATGGGATCGTCCAGATCCCGGTTTTCCACCGGGTCTGACTGTTGCTGCAACCTGTGCGTGTCCAGGGTGTTCCCCAAAGCTCCGGGTGACAAAAGAGCCACAAAGCAGCCGGATCCGCTTACGCATTCCCGTCCCGGAATAGCGCTCCGGGCCCCGGAGCGGCGTTCCAGGGGCCGGGAATGCCGCGAGCCCCCCCCCCGAAACGCGGCGGCAACAACAGGCGGCAACAACAGGCGGCGGCCGGTTGTGCGGCTGACGCGGCGGCTCCGTGTGTGCGCAGACGATCCCGATCCCGACGACGGATTCAACTACCGGCAGATGATGGTGCGGGACGAGCGGCGCTTCCGGCGCGCCGACGCGGACGGGGACCTGGCGGCCACCAAGGAGGAGTTCACGGCCTTCCTGCACCCCGAGGAGTACGAGCACATGAAGGACATCGTGGTGCAGGTGCCACGCGGGGGGCCCGGGGTCCCCCGGTGTCCCCAGGTGGTCCCGAGTGGCCCCAAGTGTCCCCCAGTGGCCCCGAGTGTCCCTGAGTGGCCCCAAGTGCCCCCAGTGGCCCCGAGTGTCCCCCAGTGGCCCCGAGTGTCCCCCAGTGTCTCCGAGTGTCCCCCAGTGTCCCCGAGTGGCCCCAAGTGCCCCCAGTGGCCCCAAGTGTCCCCGAGTGTCCCCCAGTGTCTCCGAGTGTCCCCCAGTGGCCCTGAGTGGCCCTGAGTGTCCCCCAGTGGCCCCGAGTGTCCCCCAGTGGCCCCGAGTGGCCCCAAGTGCCCCCAGTGGCCCCCAGTGGCCCTGAGTGTCCCTGAGTGGTCCCAAGTGTCCCTGAGAAGCCCCAAGTGGCCCTGACTGGCCCCGAGTGTCCCCGAGTGGCCCCGAGTGGCCCCCAGTGTCCCCCAGTGGCTTCGAGTGGCCCCGAGTGGCCCTCAGTGTCCCCAAGTGTCCCCCAAGTGTCCCCAAGTGGCCCCGAGTGTCTCTGAGTGGCCCTAAGTGGCCCCAAGTGGCCCTGACTGGCCCCCAGTGTCCCCGAGTGTCTCCCAGTGTCCCCGTGTGGCCCCAAGTGGCCCAAAGTGTCCCCCAGTGGCCCTGATTGGCCTCGAGTGTCCCCCAGTGGCCCCGAGTGGCCCTGAGTGTCCCCAAGTGGCTCTGAGTGTCCCCGAGTGGCTCCAAGTGTCCCCAAGTGGCCCCCACTGTCCCCGAGTGTCCCTGAGTGGTCCCAAGTGGCCCTGAGTGGCCCGAGTGTCCCCAAGTGGCCCTGAGTGGCTCTGAGTGGCCCCCAGTGTCCCCGAGTGGCTCCAAGTGGCCCCAAGTGGCCCCCAGTGGCCCCGAGTGTCCTCGAGTGTCCCCAAGTGGCCCCCAGTGTCCCTGAGTGTCCCTGAGTGGTCCCAAGTGGCCCCCAGTGTCCCCCAGTGGCCCTGAGTGTCCCTGAATGTCCCTGAGTGTCCCCAAGTTTCCCTGAGTGGTCCCCAGTGTCCCCAAGTGGCCCCGAGTGTCCCTGAGTGGCCCCAAGTGTCCCCCAGTGTCCCCGAGTGGCCCCCATTGGCCCCAAGTGTCCCCAAGTAACCCTGAGTGTCCCCAGGTGGCCCCACTCCCGGCACTGTGGGCACCTCCGGGTGCTCCCGTGTGTTCCCTTGGGAATGGGTCATGCCAAGAGGGCACTCATGGATGCTCCCATATATTCCCATGGGAATACGCAGTGCCAGGAGGACACTCATGGATACTCCCGCCTGTTCCCATGGGAATGGGCCATCCCAGGAGGACACCCGTGGATACTCCCGCCTGTTCCCTTGGGAATGGGCGATGCCAAGAGGGCACTCATGGATACTCCCGCCTGTTCCCATGGGAATAGGCCATGCCAGGAGGCTGCGGGCGCTTCCCGGGCGCATTCCCTGCATCCCGGCGCTCCGGGCCGCCCTTCCCGGTGCCGGGGGCCTCTCCTTGCGGAGCCGCCGCTCCGATCCCGGCTCACGCATCCCGATCCTTGCAGGAGACCATGGAGGACATCGACAAGAACGGGGACGGCTTCATTGACCTGGAGGAGTACATCGGTGAGCCGGGAATGCCGGGAACGCCGGGAATGCCGCCGTCCCGACGGACGGGAGCGTCCGCTCCGGATCCGCCGGGATCCCCGTGGGAACAGCCCTCATCTCCCGCGGGAAGCCGGGATGAGGGCTCCGGAACGCGGAGCGCAGGGGGGATCCCAAGGGAAGGGAGGAGGCTCCGAGCGGTGGATCCCAATCCCGATCCCAAAGGGAAGGTACAGCCGGTGCCGGGCGGCTGTTGGAGCTACAGGCGGCGCCGGGTGTCCCCGCTCCAGGTGACATGTACAGCCACGACGGCGACACGGACGAGCCCGAGTGGGTGAAGACGGAGCGGGAGCAGTTTGTGGAATTCCGGGATAAGAACCGGGACGGCAAAATGGACCAGGAG
The DNA here is from genome assembly GCF_059628265.1 of Tinamus guttatus. Lineage (NCBI taxonomy): Eukaryota > Metazoa > Chordata > Aves > Tinamiformes > Tinamidae > Tinamus > Tinamus guttatus. The sequence continues at coordinate 48,399 of NW_028289028.1, forward strand.
GAGACCAAGGACTGGATCCTGCCCACGGATTACGACCACGCCGAGGCCGAGGCCCGGCACCTGGTCTACGAGTCCGACCAGGACAAGGTGCGGGAGCGGGATCCGGGATCGGGATCGGGATCGGGATGCGGGATGCGGGATTGGGATGTGCAGTGCGGGATGTGGGATGCGGGATGCGGGATGTGGGGTGTGGGATGTGGGGTGCGGGATGCGGGATACGGGATGCAGGATACGGGATGCGGGATACGAGGTGCGGAGTGCGGGATGTGGGATGTGGGATGTGGGATGTGGGATGCGGGATGTGGGATGTGGGATGTGGATGCGGGATGCGGGATGTGGGATGTGGATGTGGGATGGGGGATGCGGGATGTGGGATGTGGGAATGCGGGATGGGGGATGTGAGATGTGGGATGTGGGATACGGGATGCAGGATGATGTGGGATGCGGATGCAGGATAGGGGATGCGGGATGCGGATGCGGGGTGCGGGGTACAGGAATGTGGGATGTGGGATGTGGGATGGAGGATGCGGAATGAGGGATGTGGGATGAGGGATGCGGGATGTGGGATGTGGGATATGGGATGCGGGATGTGGGATGCAGGATGCGGGATATGGGATGCGGGATATGGGATGCGGGATATGGGATACGGGATGCGGGATGTGGGATGCGGGATGCGGGATGTGGGATGCGGGATGCGGGATGTGGGATGCGGGATGTGGGGTACAGGAATGCGGGATGTGGGATACGGATGCGGGACGCGGGATACAGGATGCGGGACACGGGATGCGGGACGCGGGATGTGGGATGGAGGATGTGGGACACGGGACACACGGATCCCATGGAGCCGCCGGGAGCGCCGCATTCCCGCCTCCCTTGGCCCCCCGCGGGGCTGGTTCCCTCGGGAAGGGGAATCTCTCCCTGGGATCTCCCCATCCCTACGGAGCAGCCGCAGGGTCTGCGGGGCGGCCCGGCCCCATCCCGACCCCATCCCGGCCCCATCCCGACCCCATCCCGGCCCCATCCCGGCCCCATCCCGACCCCATCCCGGCCCCATCCCGGCCCCATCCCGGCCCCATCCCGACCCCATCCCGACCCCATCCCGGCTCCATCCCGACCCCATCCCGACCCCATCCCGATCCCGTCCCAGCCCCATCCCGGCCCCATCCCGGCTCCATCCCGGCCCCATCCCGACCCCATCCCGGCTCCATCCCGACCCCATCCCGGCTCCATCCCGACCCCAGCCCAGCTCCATCCCGGCCCCATCCCGGCCCCATCCCGGCCCCATCCCGGCTCCATCCCGGCCCCATCCCGGCCCCATCCCGCCCATCCCGGTTCCATCCCGGCCCCATCCCGGCTCCATCCCGACCCCATCCCCACCCCATCCCGGCTCCATCCCGACCCCGTCCCGGCTCCATCCCGGCTCCATCCCGACCCCATCCCGGCTCCATCCTGCTCACATTCCCGCTCACATTCCCGCTCACATTCCTGCTCCCACTCCCATTCCCGTTCCCATTCCTGCTCCTGTTCCCACTCCTGTTCCCGTTCCCTCTCCTATTCTCCCATTCCCATTCCCGCTCCGTTCCCTCTCCCATTCTCCCATTCCCATTGCTGTTCCCATTCCTACTCCCACTCCCATTCCCGCTCCTGTTCCCATTCCCATTCTCCCTTTCCCGTTCTCATTCCCATTCCCGTCCCTGCTCCCATTCTCCCGTTCCCGCTCCCATTCCCATTCTTCCATTCCCATTCTCCCATTCCCGCTCCTGTTCCCGCTCCCATTCCCGCTCCCATTCCCATTCCCATTCTCCCATTCCCATTCTCCCATTCCCCTTCCCATTCTCCCATTCCCCTTCCCATTCTCCCATTCCCATTCCCGCTCCCATTCCCCTTCCCGCTCCCCTTCCCGTTCCCATTCTCCCATTCCCATTCCCCCATTCCCATTCTCCCATTCCCCTTCCCATTCTCCCATTCCCATTCCCATTCTCCCATTCCCATTCTCCCATTCCCATTCCCGCTCCCATTCCCCTTCCCGCTCCCATTCCCATTCCCATTCTCTCATTCCCATTCCCATTCTCCCATTCCCATTCTCCCATTCCCATTCCCATTCCCGCTCCCATTCCCCTTCCCGCTCCCCTTCCCGTTCCCATTCTCCCATTCCCATTCCCATTCTCCCATTCCCTTTCCCGTTCCCATTCCCATTCTCCCACTCCCTTTCCCGTTCCCATTCCCGTTCCCATTCCCATTCCCGTTCCCGCAGGACGGCCGCCTCACGCGGGACGAGATCGTCTCCAAACACGACCTGTTCGTGGGCAGCCAGGCCACGGATTTCGGGGAGGCCCTGGCCCGGCACGACGAGTTCTAGGAGCCTCCGGAGCCTCCGGAGCCTCCGGAGCACCCGGGGCGCTCCCGGCGATCCCGGCGATCCCGCTCCGATCCCGCGGGAAGGGAGCGATGCGAGGCCGGGAAGGAGCCCCCGCGCGGCCTCCCGGCCTCCCCTTCCCTTTGGAATTCCGCTTGGCTCCGCGGATTCGAGAGCAAAAAGCCGGAGAACAAGAGGGCCGGCTCCGGAGCGCGTTCCCGGCTCCGGAGCACGTTCCCAGTGCCGCCTCCGGAGCGCGTTCCCGGTGCCAGCTCCGGAGCGCATTCCCGGTGCCAGCTCCGGAGCGCATTCCCGGCGCCGGTTCCGGAGCGTGTTCCCGGTGCCAGCTCCGGAGCGCATTCCCGGTGCCGGTTCCGGAGCGCGTTCCCGGCCCTGGCTCCAGAGCACGTTCCCAGCTCCGGAGCACATTCCCGGCGCCGGCTCCGGACCGCATTCCCAGTGCCGGCTCCAGAGTGCGTTCCTGGTTCCGGAGCGCATTCCCAGCTCCGGAGCGCGTTCCCGGCGCCTCCGGATGGGGCGGCATCCCGGGCTCCGTGGGGGGATTTGCGGCCGCGCGGACTTCCCGGGAAAGCGCCTCCGTGTTCCCTATGTATCCTGTTATTCCATGTATTCCCAACGCGGCGCGCCGGCTCCGGGCGCTCTTCCCGCCTCGGAGGCGCCGCATTCCCGGGATACGGCCGGGAAGAGCCGCAGCGGCCCCCATCCCGGCGCTCCGGATCCGGGGATTGTCCCCACGGAGCCGCCGTCCCCCGGAGCCTCCCGGGGGCCTTTCCCGGTTTTCCTGTGTTTTATCCGATTCCGGCCGCGTGTGAGCGGGGAGCGGGAAGGGGCTCCCAATAAATCGGTTACACCGAGAGCCGGGTTGTGTCCATGGAGCCGCATCCCGATGGGAGCCGCATCCCGTCCGGAACCGCATCCCGTCCGGAGCCGCATTCCCATCCGGAACCGCATCCCGTCCGGAGCCGCATCCCGTCCGGAACCGCATCCCGCCGCTCCGGCCCGTCCGTGTCCCCATGTCCCTGTGTCCCTGTCCCCATCCTTATCCATGTCCCTGTCCCTGTCCCTTGCTTGTCCCTGGATCCGTGTTGGGGATGGGAAGGATTGGAGGAACCTCCCAGGTGGGCGGAGGGTGAATGGGAAGTGTGTGGGAAGCACATGGGAAGCACATGGGATGCACATGGGAAGTGCATGGGAAGCACATGGGAAGTGCATGGGAAGTACATGGGATGCACATGGGAAGCACATGGGAAGTGTATGGGAAGCACATGGGATGCACATGGGAAGTGCATGAGAAGTGTATGGGAAGTGCATGGGAAGCACATGGGAAGTGCATGGGAAGTGCATGGGAAGCGCATGGGAAGCGCATGGGAAACACATGAGAAGTGTATGGGAAGCACATGGGATGCACGGGGGGCCCATGGGAGGCGCATGGGAAGCGTGTGGGAAGTGCATGGGAAGTGGGAGGGATGTGGAAGGGAAGTGCATGGGACGCACATGGGAAGTGTATGGGAAGCACATGGGAAATGTGCAGGAAGTGCATGGGAAGTGCGCGGGAAGTGCACAGGGAGCTCATGGGAAGCGCATGGGAATCCATGGGAAGTGCATGGGAAGCACATGGGATGCACATGGGAAGTGCATGGGAAGTGCATGGGAAGCACATGGGATGCACATGGGAAGCGCATGGGAAGTGCATGGGAAACACATGAGAAGTGTATGGGAAGCACATGGGATGCATGGAGGGGCACATGGGAAATGTGGGAAGTGCGTGGGAAGTGCACAGAGACCATGCGGGAAGCACATGGGAAACACATGGGAAGCATGTGGGAAACACATGGGAAGCACGTGGGAAGCATGTGGGAAGCACATGGGAAGCACATGGGAAACACATGGGAAGCACGTGGGAAGCACGTGGGAAACACATGGGAAGCACGTGGGAAGCACGCTGGGAGCGCACAGGGAGCTCATGGGAAGCTCATGGGAGCTGCATGGGAAGCACATGGGAATGCATGGGAAGCACATGGGAAATGTGCAGGAAGTGCACGGGAAGTGCACGGGAAGTGCACAGGGAGCTCATGGGAAGCACATGGGAATGCATGGGAAGGACACGGGAGCACATGGGAAGCGCATGGGAAGGACATGGGAAGGACACAGGAGCTCATGGGAAGCGCATGGGAATGCATGGGAAGGACACGGGAAGGACACGGGAAGGACACGGGAAGGACACGGGAAGGCCACGGGAAGGCCACGGGAGCTCATGGGAATGCACGGGAAGGCCACGGGAAGGACACGGGAAGGACACGGGAAGGACACGGGAGCGCACGGAGCGCGGTCGCCCCGCGGAGCCGCCGGAGCCGTCGCTCCATCGGGAAGTGCCGGGAGCGGAGCCAAGGGGGGGGCTGGGAACGGCCGGGCGGTCCCGGCCTTGGTGCCCCCGGGTCCAGCCCTGCCCCACAGCTCAACCCCAGCCCTGCCCCATAGACGGGGCATGGCCCCCAGCCCCATAGATGGGGCTCAGACCCCCCAGCCCCATAGATGGGTGCTCAGCACCCCCAGCCCCACAGCTGGGGCTCAGTCTCCCCAGCCCCATAGATGGGTGCTCAGCACCTCCAGCCCCACAGCCGGGGCTCAGCCCCCCCAGCCCCATATGTGGTGCTCAGCACCTTCCAGCCCCATAGACAGAGGCTCAGCCCCACAGCCGGGACTCGGCCCCCCCAGCCCCATAGCTCGGTGCTCAGCACCTCCAGCCCCACAGCCGGGGCTCAGCCCCTCCAGCCCCATAGACAGGGGCTCAACCCCCCCAGCCCCATAGCTGGGTGCTCATCCCCCCCCAGCCCCATAGCTGGGTGCTCAGCCCCATAGCTGGGTGCTCATCCCCCCTCCAGCCCCATAGCTTGGTGCTCACCCCCCCCAGCCCCATAGCTGGGTGCTCAGCCCCCCTCCAGCCCCATAGACAGGGACTCAGCCCCCCCAGCCCCATAGCTGGGTGCTCACTCCCCCCAGCCCCATAGCTGGGTGCTCAGCCCCATAGCTGGGTGCTCATCCCCCCCCAGCCCCATAGACAGGGGCTCATCTCCCCCAGCCCCACAGCCGGTGCTCACCCCCCCAGCCCCATAGCTGGGTACTCAGCCCCATAGCTGGGTGCTCATCCCCCCCCCAGCCCCATAGCTCGGTGCTCACTCCCCCCAGCCCCATAGCTGGGTGCTCATCCCCCCTCCAGCCCCATAGACAGGGGCTCAGCCCCCCCAGCCCCATAGCTGGGTGCTCATCCCCCCTCCAGCCCCATAGACAGGGGCTCAGCCCTCCCAGCCCCATAGCTGGGTGCTCATCCCCCCTCCAGCCCCATAGACAGGGGCTCAGCCCCCCCAGCCCCATAGCTGGGTGCTCAGCCCCCCCAGCCCCATAGACAGGGCCTCAGCCCCCCCAGCCCCATAGCTGGGTGCTCAGCCCCATAGCTGGGTGCTCATCCCCCCTCCAGCCCCATAGACAGGGGCTCAGTCCCCCCAGCCCCATAGCTGGGTGCTCAGCCCCATAGCTGGGTGCTCATCCCCCCCCCCAGCCCCATAGACAGGGGCTCAGCCCCCCCAGCCCCATAGCTGGGTGCTCAGCCCCATAGCTGGGTGCTCATCCCCCCTCCAGCCCCATAGACAGGGGCTCAGTCCCCCCAGCCCCATAGCTCAGTGCTCACCCCCCCGAGCCCCATAGCTGGGTGCTCATCCCCCCCCCAGCCCCATAGACAGGGGCTCATCTCCCCCAGCCCCACAACCGGGGCTCAGTCCCCCCAGCCCCATAGCTCGGTGCTCACCCCCCCCAGCCCCATAGCTGGGTGCTCAGCCCCATAGCTGGGTGCTCATCCCCCCAGCCCCACAGCCAGGCGCCCGGCCCCACGGCGCTGCCCCACGGCGCTGCCCCACGAGCCGGCTCTGCGTTGCCTCCGCGGCGGCGCTTTATTTCCTCCCTACGTCTAGGCCGCCCTACGGCCCCGCGGGGCCCCGGCGTCCGGGGCGGGCTCAGCCGGGGCTCACCTGGCTGGAGGACACGGACGACACCTCCGTCCTCTGCGCCGAGCTCGACGCGTCCGACTCGTCCGTCATGGGCTTCCCGCACACGGTCTCCAGGATGCAGGCGCGGAACTGCGGGCCCCGGCGTCCGGGTCAGCCCCGCGCGGTCCCCACGTGTCCCCGGGTGTTCCTGGTCCCCAATGGATCCTGATCCCGGGTGTCCCCGTGTGGCCCTGGTCCCCAGTGGATCCCGGTCCCTGCTGTCCCCACGTGTCCCCGGGTGTCCCTGGTCCCCAATGGATCCCGGTCCCTGCTGTCCCCACGTGTCCCCATGTGTCCCTGGTCCCCAGTGTATCCTGCTCCTGGGTGTCCCTTGTCCCCGGATTGTCCTGCTCCCAGGTGTCCCCGGGTGTTCCTGGTCCCCAATGTGCCCCACTCCCTGGTGTCCCTGGTCCCTGAAGTGCCCTGATCCCGGGTGTCCCCATGTGTCCCTGTTCCCGGTGGATCCCGCTCCCTGGTGTCCCTGGTCCCCGGATTGCCCTGATCCCGGGTGTCCCCGTGTGGCCCTGGTCCCCAATGTGTCCCGCTCCTGGGTGTCCCCGGTGCCCAAAGCGTCCTGCCCCTGGGCGTCCCCATGTGTCCCTGGTCCCCAGTGGATCCCGGTCCCTGCTGTCCCCGGGTGTCCCTGGTCCCCAATGTGTCCTGCTCCCGGGTGTCCCCGGTGCCCAAAGCATCCTGCCCCCGGGTGTCCCCCTGTGTCCCTGGTCCCCAGTGTGTCCCACTCCTGGGTGTCCCTGGTCCCCGGATTGCCCTGATCCCGGGTGTCCCCGTGTGTCCCTGTTCCCGGTGGATCCCACTCCTGGGTGTCCCCGTGTGTCCCTGGTCCCCAATGTGTCCTGCTCCCGGGTGTCCCTGGTGCCCAAAGCGTCCTGCTCCCGGATGTCCCTGTGTGTTCCTGGTCCCCAGTGGATTCCGCTCCCGGGTGTCCCCGGTCCCCGAAGTGCCCTGATCCTGGGTGTCCCCGTGTGTCCCTGTTCCCAGTGGATCCCGCTCCCGGGTGTCCCCATGTGTCCCTGGTCCCCAATGTGTCCCTCTCCCAGGTGTCCCCGGTGCCCAAAGCGTCCTGCTCCTGGGTGTCCCTGTGTGTCTCTGGTCCCTGGTGTCCCTGGTCCCCAGTGGATCCCGCTCCCTTAGTGTCCCCAGGTGTCCCCGGTGCCCAAAGCGTCCTGCTCCTGGGTGTCCCTGTGTGTCTCTGGTCCCTGGTGTCCCTGGTCCCCAGGTGTCCCCAGTCTCCAAAGCGTTCTGCTCCTGGATGTCCCCATGTGTCCCTTGTCCCTTGGTGTCCCCAGTCTCCAAAGCGTCCTGCTCCGGGGTGTCCCTTGGTGTCTCTGGGTGTCCCAAAGCAGCTTGATCCCTGGTGCTGAGGGATGTCCCTGGGTCTCCCGTGTCACCGGAGCAGCCTGATCCCTGGGTGTCCCCGAGCATCCCCGGACGTCCCCAGGGCTCCTGTGTCCCCATGTGTCCCCGCTCCCTCAGTTCTTGTGTGTCCCTGTGTGTCCCTGGTCCCCAGAGCATCCCTGGACACCCCTGGGGACGTTGGGGTGTCCTCGGCCCCGGGGCCTCCTTGGTCACGGGTGTCCCCAGGGATCCTGGTCCTTGGGTGGCTCCAGTCCTCGTGTGTCCCCAGAGCTCTCTGCTCTCCAGTCTCCACGTGTCCCCGCATGTCCTTGGTCCCCAATCCCTGCATGTCCCCACGTGTCCTGATCCCCCATTCCTGAATCCCCCGAGGTGTCCCTGGTCCCCAGTGTCTCCATGCATCACTGGACTCTGCTCCCTTAGTGTCCCTTGATGTCCTGCTCTCCAGTCTCCAAATGTCCCCACGTGTCCCTGATCCCCCCTCCCCAGTCTTATGTCCCCCCAGATGTCCCTGGTGCCCAATTGTCTCCATGCATTGCTGGACTCTGGTCTCTTGGTGTCCCCAGACGTCCTGCTCTCCAGTCCCCAGATGTCCCCACGTGTCCCTGATCCCCCATTCCTGCATCCCCCCATATGTCCCTGGTCCCCAGTGTCTCCATGGATCGCTGGACTCCAGTCCCTTAGAGTCCCTTGATGTCCTGCTCTCCAGTCTCCAGATGTCCCCAGGTGTCCCTGATCCCCCAGAGATGTCCCTGGTCCCCAGTGTCTCCATGGATCAACTGGACTCCAGCGATGTCCCCATGTGTCCCTGATCCCCCAGTCTTATGTGCCCCGATGTCCCTGGTCCCCAGTATCTCCATGGATCGCTGGACTCCAGTCCCTTCGTGTCCCCAGACGTCCTGCTCGCCAGTCCCCAATGTCCCCATGTGTCCCTGATCCCCCAGTCTTATGTCTCCCGAGATGTCCCTGGTCCCCAGTATCTCCATGCATCGCTGGACACCGTTCCCTTGGTGTCCCCAAACATCCTGCTCACCAGTCCCCCAGATGTCCCCATGTGTCCCTGATCCCCCATTCCTGCATCCCCCCATATGTCCCTGGTCTCCAAGTGTCTCCATGGATCGCTTGACTCCAGTCCCTTGGCGTCCCCAGATGTCCCCATGTGTCCCTGATCCCCCAGTCTTATGTCCCCTGAGATGTCCCTGGTCTCCAAGTGTCTCCATGGGTCTCTTGACTCCGGTCCCTTGGTGTCCCCAGATGTCCTGCTCTCCAGTCTCCAAATGTCCCCATGTGTCCCTGATCCCCCAGAGATGTTCCTGGTCCCCGGTGTCTCCATGGATCGCTGGACTCCAGTCCCTTGGTGTCCCCAAACGTCCTGCTCACCAGTCTCCAATGTCCCCCATGTGTCCTTGATCCCTCATTCCTGAATCTCCCCATATGTCCCTGGTCCCCAAGTGTCTCCATGCACCGCTGGACTCCAGTCCCTTGGTGTCCCCAAACGTCCTGCTCACCAGTCTCCAATGTCCCCATGTGTCCTTGATCCCTCATTCCTGAACCCCCCATATGTCCCTGGTCCCCAGTGTCTCCATGGATCACTGGACTCCAGCGATGTCCCCATGTGTCCCTGATCCCCCAGTCTTATGTCCCCCCGATGTCCCTGGTCCCCAGTATCTCCATGCACCGCTGGATTCCAGTCCTTTGGTGTCCCCAAACGTCCTGCTCACCAGTCTCCAATGTCCCCAAGTGTCCCTGATCCCCCATTCCTGAATCCCCCTGATGTCCCTGGTCCCCAGTGTCTCCATGCACCGCTGCACCCCAGCGATGTCCCCGGTGTCCCCGGTGTCCCCGGTGTCCCCAGCCGCCCCGCGCGGCGGCGGCGGCACCTGCTTGTTCATGAAGCAGTAGATGATGGGGTTGTAGACGCAGGAGCTCTTGGAGAAGAAGGCGGGGATGGTGACGAGGCGCAGGTCGAGGCCGTGCGCGCGGTTGTTCACCATGTACATGGCGAGCGCCGCGTAGGGCACGTAGCACACGCAGAAGGAGCCCACCATGACCACCACCATGCGCGACACCTCCCGCTCCGCCTTCTGCGTCGTGGCCGACTCCTGCTGCTGCGGCGGCCACCTGCGGGGACGCCGGGCGTTGTCACCCCGCGTGTCCCCCGCGCGTCACCCCGCGCGCGTCCCCCGCGCCGCTACTCACGGCCCGCAGGGCGCTCAGCAGCTGCGAGTAGGAGAAGACGATGAGCGAGAGGGGCACGATGAAGCAGAAGATGAAGAGGAACCAGGTGTAGTACTCGCTCTTGTACTTGGTGCCCACCGTGTACCAGTCAGGGCCGCACGAGCACTGCAGGCCCTCGGGGATGTACCTGCATGGGGCATGCGTGGCGCTTAGGGGTGGCCTGCATGGCGCCCTGCATTGCACCCTGCATGGCACCCTGCATGGCACCCTGCATTGCAGCCCAGTTTGCATCTTGCATTGCATCCTGCATGGCACCCTGCATGGCACCCTGCATTGCACCCTGCATTGCACCCCAGTTTGCATCCGGCATTGCACCCTGCATTGCATCTTGCATTGCACCCTGCATGGCACCCCTGCATTGCACCCCTGCATTGCAGCCCAGTTTGCATCTTGCATTGCATCCTGCATGGCACCCTGCACTGCATCTTGCATTGCACCCTGCATTGCACCCCAGTTTGCATCCTGCATAGCACCGTGCATTGCACCATGCATTGCACCCCAGTTTGCATCCTGCATTGCACTGTGCATTGCACACTGCATTGCACACTGCATTACACTCTGCATTGCATCTCAGTTTGCATCCTGCATTGCACCCTGCATTGCACCCTGCATTACACTCTGCATTGCACCCCAGTTTGCACCCTGCATTGCACCCTGCATTGCACCCTGCATTGCACCCCAGTTTGCATCCTGCATTGCACTGTGCATTGCACTCTGCATTGCACACTGCATTACACTCTGCATTGCATCTCAGTTTGCATCCCACATGGCACCCTGCATCGCACCCCAGAGTGCATCCTTCATTGCACCCCTCATTGCACCCTGCATTGCATCCCACATTGCCCCTTGCTTTGCACTCTACATCACATCCTGCATTGCACCCCAGTTTGCACCCTGCATTGCACTCTGCATTGCATCTCAGTTTGTATCCTGCACTGCACCCTGTGTTGCACCTCGGTTTGCAGCCTGCATGGTATCCTGCCTTGCACCCTGCTTGGTACTGCTGGGGTTGCCCCATATCCTGCACGGCACCTTGTGTGACACTGCTGGGGTGGCACAGTGCCTTGCATGGAACCCTGCAGGGGTTGCATCCCTGCACCACACTGCAGGGGCTGCATGGCACCCTGATGGGCACCCTGCACGGCTCCTTGCATGGTACTTTGCATTGCACCCTGCTTGGCACTGCTGAGGCTGCATCATGCCCTGCATTGTACCCTGCATGGCACCCAGCATCACATCCTACATTGCAGCCTACACGGCACCCTGCATGGCACTGCTGGGCCTGCACAGTGCACTGCATTGCAACTAGATTGCACCCTGCAATACACTCTGCACTGCACCCTGTACAGCACTGCTGGTGTTGCATAGCACCCTGCACTGCACCCTGCACTGTACCCTGTGTCACACCTTGCATCGCAACCTGTGCTGCATCCTGCATTGCACCCTGCATCACACCCTGCAATGCAGCCTACATTGTACCCTGCACTGCACCCTGCATTGCACCCCACATTGCACCCTGCATCACACCGTGCATTGCACCCTGCACTGCACGCTACATCACACCCTGCATTGCACCTTACATTGCGCCCTGCACTGCACCCTACACCACACGTTGCATTGCGCCCTGCATTGCACCTTACATTGCACCTAGCATTGCACCCCACATTGCACCCTGCACTGCACCCTATTTTGCACCTTACATTGCACCTAGCATTGCATCCTACATTGCACCCTGCACTGCACCCTGCAACACACCCTGCATTGCACTCTACATTTCACCTTGCAGTGTACCCTACACTAAACGTTGCATTGCGCCCTACATTGCACCTTACATTGCACCCTGCACTGCACCCTATTTTGCACCCTACATTGCACTTAGCATTGCACCCTACATTGCACCTAGCATTGCCCCCTATATTGCGTCCTGCACTGCACCCTATTTTGCACCTAGCATTGCACCCTACATTGCACCTAGCATTGCACCCTATATTGCGCCCTGCACTGTACCCCATTTTGCACCTAGCATTGCACCCTACATTGCACCCTGCACTGCACCCTATTTTGCACCTAGCATTGCACGCTACATTTCACCCAGCATTGCACCCTACATTGCGCCCTGCACCACACGTTGCATTGCGCCCCACATTGCACCTTACATTGCACCTAGCATTGCACCCCGCATTGCACCTTGCACCGCACCCTCTATTGCACCCTGCACTGCACCCTATTTTGCACCTTACATTGCACCTAGCATTGCATCCTATATTGCACCCTACATTGCGCCCTGCACTGCACCCTACATTGCACCTAGCATTGCACCCTACATTGCACCCTACATCGTGCCCTGCACTGCACTCTCTATTGCACCTTACATTTCACCTTGCACTGCACCCTACACCACACGTTGCACTGTGCCCTGCATTGCACCTAGCATTGCACCCCACATTGCGCCCTACACTGCACCCTGCACCGCACCCTCTATTGCACCCTATTTTGCACCTCGCATTACACCCTGCACTGCACCCTATTTTGCACCTTGCATTGCACCCTGCACTGCACCCTACACCACGTGTTGCATTGCGCCCCGCATTGCACCTTGCACCCTCTATTGCACCCTATTTTGCACCTCGCATTACACCCTGCACTGCACCCTATTTTGCACCTTGCATTGCACCCTGCACTGCACCCTACACCACATGTTGCATTGCGCCCCGCATTGCACCTTGCACCCTCTATTGCACCCTATTTTGCACCTTGCATTACACCCTGCACTGCACCCTATTTTGCACCTTGCATTGCACCCTGCACTGCACCCTACACCACATGTTGCATTGCGCCCCGCATTGCACCTTGCACCCTCTATTGCACCCTATTTTGCACCTCGCATTACACCCTGCACTGCACCCTATTTTGCACCTTGCATTGCACCCTGCACTGCACCCTACACCACATGTTGCATTGCGCCCCGCATTGCACCCTATTTTGCACCTAGCATTGCACCCCACATTGCGCCCTGCACCGCACCCTCTATTGCACCCTATTTTGCACCTTGCATTGCACCCTGCACTGCACCCTACACCACATGTTGCATTGCGCCCCGCATTGCACCCTATTTTGCACCTAGCATTGCACCCCACATTGCGCCCTGCACCGCACCCTCTATTGCACCCTATTTTGCACCTTGCATTGCACCCTGCACTGCACCCTACACCACACGTTGCATTGCGCCCTGCATTGCACCTTGCACCCTCTATTGCACCCTATTTTGCACCTCGCATTACACCCTGCACTGCACCCTATTTTGCACCTTGCATTGCACCCTGCACTGCACCCTACACCACCCGTTGCATTGCGCCCCGCATTGCACCTTGCACCCTCTATTGCACCCTATTTTGCACCTCGCATTACACCCTGCACTGCACCCTATTTTGCACCTTGCATTGCACCCTGCACTGCACCCTGCACCACCCGTTGCATTGCGCCCCGCGTTGCACCTTGCACCCTCTATTGCACCCTATTTTGCACCTCGCATTACACCCTGCACTGCACCCTACTTTGCACCTTGCATTGCACCCTGCACTGCACCCTACACCACACGTTGCATTGCGCCCCACATTGCACCCTATTTTGCACCTAGCATTGCACCCCACATTGCGCCCTGCACCGCACCCTCTATTGCACCCTATTTTGCACCTTGCATTACACCCTGCACTGCACCCTATTTTGCACCTTGCATTGCACCCTGCACTGCACCCTACACCACACGTTGCATTGCGCCCCGCATTGCACCTTGCACCCTCTATTGCACCCTATTTTCCACCTCGCCTCGCACCCTCCGCGGCGCCACCGACCTGCTCCATCCGAAGAAGGGCGGCACGGAGACGCCGACGCCGATGACCCAGGTGGCGGCCACCACGCCGAGCGCGTGCTTGGCGTTGAAGCGGAAGTTGCCGAAGGGCTTGCAGATGACGATGTAGCGCTCGAAGGCCAGGAAGGCCAGCGACCAGCCCGTCACCAGCCCTGCGGAGGGGACAGCGCGGTGGCCCCGGTCCCCGCGCCCGCGCGGGCCGCCCCGCCGCGCGTCACCTACCCGCCGTGGAGCCCATGAAGCCCTCGAGGGCGCAGAGGTGCCGCCCGAAGATGAAGTAGCCCTGCGAGCTGGCGATGAAGACCATGAAGACGCAGAAGACGCAGAAGATGAAGCCGCCCAGGCTGATGTTGACCAGGATGTAGTTGAGCGGCTGCCGCAGCTTCTTGTACTTGACGGTGACCACCAGCACGATGGCGTTGAGCGGCGTGCCCACGAAGAACACGACGCCCATGAAGGCCGTCTGCAGGTAGAAGGCCCAGGGCGGCGCGATGTGGTACTGGGGCCCGTCCCAGGGCCCCACCGAGGACACGTTCTCGAACAGGTAGAAGTCCTCGTCCCCCGACATGGTGGCGGCGGCGGCGGCGCCCGCCGCGGTCCCCCCCTTCATATAGGGCCGCCAAGCCGCTTAGCGGGGATCAGGCTTCGTCCGGGGCAAACGCGGGGATTAGGGGGGCTAAGACCCTTCCTCCTGCCCCTAAGCCCCGCTCAGGGCCTAATCGCCGCCCTAAGCCGATTGCCGGGGATTGGGGGGGCTCCGGCCTTGGGGACGCGGCGGTGGCACCGCCAAAAAAGTAATGGGGCTCGTCCGGGATTTGAACCCGGGACCTCTCGCACCCTAAGCGAGAATCATACCCCTAGACCAACGAGCCGCGTGGGGGTGTTCCTCTGTGACCCCCCCCACGGACGTGTCACCCCGTGTCACCCCCCCCAGGAGTGGGGGTGACACCCCGGGGTGTCCCCGCGCAAGGGGACCGGCTCTGCAATGCATTGCAGGGGGTACATTGCTGATGGTGACTGCAAGTGAGTGCAATGCTGCATGCACTGCATTGCAGATGGGTGCATTGCAGGGGGATGCATTGCAGGGGGTACATTGCTGATGGTGACTGCAAGTGAGTGCAATGCTGCATGCACTGCATTGCAGGGGGATGCATTGCAGGGGGTACATTGCTGAGGGTGACTGCAAGTGAGTGCAATGCTGCATGCACTGCATTGCAGGGGGATGCATTGCAGGGGGTGCATTGCTTAGAGTGATTGCAGACAGGTGCAATGCTGCAGGCACTGCATTGCAGATGGGTGCATTGCTGGGAGTGCATTGCAGGGGGTGCATTGCTGAGGGTGACTGCAGGTGAGTGCAATGCTGCATGCACTGCATTGCAGATGGGTGCATTGCTGGGGGTGCATTGCTAGGGATGCATTGCTGAGGGTGACTGCAGACAGGTGCAATGCTGCACGCACTGCATTGCAGGGGGATGCATTGCAGGGGGATGCATTGCAGGGGGTGCATTGCTAAGGGTGACTGCAGGTGAGTGCAATGCTGCATGCACTGCATTGCAGATGGATGCATTGCTGGGGGTGCATTTCTGAGGGGTGCACTGCTCACTGCATTGCTAGGGTGCATTGCCAAGGGGTGCATTTCTAGTGTGTGTTGCTGGGGGCTGCATTACTGGGGTGATAGCAGATAGGTGCATTGCTGGGGTGCCATGCTGTACTTTGCATTGCAATGATTGCAGTGACTGCAGATGGGTGCAGTTGGGTGTCTTGCTAGGGGCACATCACTGTGTTGCATTGCTGGGGGTGATTGCAGATGGATGCAATACTGCATGCATTGGTGGGGGTGCATTGTTGGGTGGGGACATTGCTGGGTGATGCAATGCTGGGGGTGCACTTCTGCGCACTGCAGGGCTGGGTGCATTGCTGAAAGCTGCAGCAGGGCGCAGTTGCAGAGGGTGCAATACTGGTGGGTGGTTGCAGAGGGTGCAATCCTTGGGGGTGGTTGCAGAGGGGTGCAATGCTGGCTGCATTGCTGGGGGTGCTGCTGAGGGGGAAATTGTGCAGGTACCTTCCTGAGGGGTATGCTGGGGATCTGATTGATTGGGGGTCTGATTGCAGAGGGGTTTGCTATAGGGAGGTGCATTTCTGGGTGCATTGCTGGGGAGTGCATTTCGGAGTGCCTTGCTGGGGCATTAGCAGGGATTGCATCGCTGGGGGTGATTGCAGACGGGTGCAGAGCTCGGTGCATTGCTGCAGGGACTTTGCTGTGCAGGGATGGAGAACACTGCCAGATGCATTGCCGAGGTGCTCTGCAGGGGAGCGATTGCACCGGGGTGCAGTGCTGCATGCACTGGGGGGAGGTGTTTCTGGGAGGGGGAAATTTGCAGGGGGTGCATTACGGGGTGGGGGGGTTGATTGCAGTGAGTTGCATTGCTGGGGGGTGCCTTGCAGGAGGTGCATTACAGTGGGGGGAGTTGTTTGCAGGGGGTGCATTTTGAGGGGGTTGCTTGCAGGGGGTGCATTGCTGGGGGTGCCTTGCAGGGTTTGCATTGCTGGGGGGGGGGTGTTTGCAGGGATTGCATTTCGGGGGGGTTGTTTGCAGGGGGTTGCATTGCTGGGGGGGTTGTTTGCAGGGATTGCATTTCGGGGGGGTTGTTTGCAGGGATTGCATTGCTGGGGGGGCTGTTTGCAGGGGGTGCATTGCTGGGGTTGTTTGCAGGGGCTGCATTGCTGGGGGGTTGTTTGCAGGGGCTGCACTGCTGGGGTTGTTTGCAGGGTTTGCATTGCTGGGGGTTGTTTGCAGGGACTGCATTGCTGGGGTTGTTTGCAGGGGGTTGCATGGCTGGGGGTGTTGTTTGCAGGGGTTGCATTGCTGGGGTTGTTTGCAGGGGCTGCATTGCTGGGGGGTTGTTTGCAGGGGGTGCATTGCTGGGGTTGTTTGCAGGGGGTGCATTGCTGGGGGGGGTTGTTTGCAGGGGGTTGCATTGCTGGGGGTGTTTGCAGGGTTTGCATTGCTGGGGGGGTTGTTTGCAGGGACTGCATTGCTGGGGTTGTTTGTAGGGGGTTGCATTGCTGTGGTTGTTTGCAGGGTTTGCATTGCTGGGGGGTTGTTTGCAGGGTTTGCATTGCTGGGGGTGTTTGCAGGGGCTGCATTGCTGGGGTTGTTTGTAGGGGGTTGCATTGCTGCGGTTGTTTGCAGGGTTTGCATTGCTGGGGGGTTGTTTGCAGGGTTTGCATTGCTGTGGTTGTTTGCAGGGTTTGCATTGCTGGGGGTGTTTGCAGGGGGTTGCATTGCTGGGGACGCCTTGCAGGCGGCATTCCCGGCGGCGGGGGCACCGCTGCAGCCGGCGGCACTGCAGGACGTGTCACAACGTGCAGCGCCGCACGGGGGGCAGGACGGGCCGTGGCCGGGGACACTGCAGGCCCGGGAAGCAGGAGGGTCACAGGGGGGTCCCCACGTCCCCGCGGCTGCAGGACACGGGGCGCCCGGGCACCCTCTCCGCGCGGCTCGTTGGTCTAGGGGTATGATTCTCGCTTAGGGTGCGAGAGGTCCCAGGTTCAAATCCCGGACGAGCCCGCTTTTTGGTTCGTTATATATTTTTTTAATATCCCTTTTTTGCCCCAGGGTGCAGAGGCTGGGGACGGCAGCACCTTTATGCCACGTCCCCGCGCCACGTCCCCATGCCACGTCACCATTCCACATCCCCACGCAATGTCCCCGCACCACGTCCCCATTCCACATCCCGACACCACGTCCCCATGTGATGTTCCCCCTCCACGTCCCCATGCCACATTCCCGCACCACGTCCCCGTGCAATGTCCCCGCACCACGTCCCCATGCAGTGTCCCCGCACCATGTCCCCACGCAATGTCCCCGCACCATGTCCCCATACCACGTCCCCATTCCACATCCCGACACCACGTCCCCATATGATGTTCCCCCTCCACGTCCCCATGCCACATTCCCACACCACGTCCCCATGCAGTGTCCCCGCGCCACATCCCCACGCTATGTCCCCAAGCCATGTCCCTATACCACGTCCCTGCGCCACGTCCCCATGCAACGTCCCTGTACCACATCCCTATGCTGTGTCCCTGCACCACGTCCTCATGCCACATTCCCTGCCGTGTCCCCATGCAATGTCCTCACACCACGTCCCCACTCCACGTCCCCATGCCACTTTCCCATGCCACATCCCTGCACCACGTCCCCATGCCGTGTCCATGCACCACGTCCTCATGCCACATTCCCCGCCACATCCGCATGCCACGTCCCCACGCCACATCCCCATGCCATGTCCCCACTCCATGTCCCCATGCCACGTCCCTATGCCACGTCCCCCCATCAAATGCGCACACCATGTCCCCATGCCAGGTCCCCACTCCATGTCCCCACACCATGTCCCCACACCATGTCCCCACACAAGGTCCCCACTCCACGTCCCCACGCCACATCCCCATGCCACGTCCCCACTCCATGTCCCCACGCCATGTCCCCACTCCATGTCCCCATGCCACGTCCCCATGCCACGTCCCCCCATCAAATCTGCACACCATGTCCCCACGCCATGTCCCCACTCCATGTCCCCACGCCACATCCCCCACGCCATGTCCCCACTCCACGTCCCCACTCCACGTCCCCACGCCATGTCCCCACTCCATGTCCCCATGCCACGTCCCCATGCCACGTCCCCCCATCAAATCCGCACACCATGTCCCCATGCCAGGTCCCCACACCATGTCCCCATGACATGTCCCCCACGCCGTGTCCCCAGACCACGTCCCCATGCCACATCCCCATGCCACGTCTCCCCATCAAATCCGCACACCATGTCCCCACGCCAGGTCCCCACTCCATGTCCCCACTCCACGTCCCCACGCCACATCCCCCACGCCACGTCCCCATGCCACGTCCCCACTCCACGTCCCCGCGCCCCGTCCCCGCGCAGGAAGGACGAGGGGCCCAAGCGGCTTAGGGCGCCCGCCCGGCGCGGGCAGGATTAAGGGCGGCCGCGCTGAGCTGCTTAGGTGCCCGGGGGCTATAAAAGCCCCTGTGCCCCCCGCGCCCACCGGGCTCCGTGACGGACGGGGGACGGGGACACTGCGGCGGGTGGCACGGGGCTGGCACAGGGCTGCTCTGGATGCCCCCAGCACCGGCGGTGTGAGCGTGCAAGCACGAGCGCGTGTGCAATGGGCATCGTGTGTGTGCCCAGGGACCGTGCATGTCCCCGTAGGTGCATGTGTGAGCGTGCATGCACGTGTGCATGTGTCAGCATGCCTAGGCGGCTGCATGCATGCACACGGATGCGTGTGTCCATGCGTGTGCACGGCTGCACACCTCGGTGGTCATGCATGTGCATGTGGATGTGGTGGGCATGGGTGCATGCCCTGCTGCTTGGGTGCATGCACTGGTGCAAGCGCGCAATGCATGTGCCTCTGCATGTGCGCTCTGGTGTGCATGGCTGCATGCCTGGGTGTTTGCGTGCATGCACTGGTGCACGTGCACGCCAGTGTGCACTGCTGCACGAGTGCATGCACTGGTGCACATGCACAATGCACGGCCGGGTGCTCGTGTGCATGCACTGGTGCATGCGCACGCTGCATGACGGGGTGCAGGTCTGGATGCAGGAGCGCACGCGTCGTGGCCATGCGCCTGGCGGGCAGGTGGTTGTGCTGTCCCTGCGTGCCGTGGGGACAACGATGGGGACAACGATGGGGACAGGGATGGGGACAGCGATGGGGACAGGGGGGCTGGGCCAGGACGGGGCTCCCCGGCTCCTCCCGCCGGCGGCGCGGCGCTGCGCTGCCCGCGGCTCCGCTCGGCCCGGTTTGGTTCGGTCCGGTTTGGCTCAGCCCGGCTCTCTTTGACTCAGTTTTCCTTGGCCCGGTTCGGCCCAGTTCGGCCCTGTTCAGCTCCGTTCGCCTTGGCCCGGTTCGTATCGGTTCTGCTCGGCCCGGTCCGGCCCCGGGACGGGCGAGCAGGGATGGGCGCTCGGAGTGACGTCACCGCATCACTTATGACGTCATCGCCCCCCCCCCCCCCCGCCGCCCACCGACTTCCCCCGCATCCCCTGCACGGCCCCCCCTCCCCGGTGCACACCCCCCCCCGCAACAACCCCCGACCCCAACAACCCTCCCCATGCACAACCGCTACCCCTGCAACAACCTCCCTATGCACAACCCTCCCCATGCACAACCGCTACCCCTGCAACAAACCTCCCTATGCACAACCCTCCCCATGCACAACCCTCCCCATGCACAACTGCTACCCCTGCAACAACCCTCCCCATGCACAACCCTCCCCATGCACAACCGCTACCCCTGCAACAACCCTCCCTATGCACAACCCTCCCCATGCACAACCGCTACCCCTGTAACAACCCTCCCCATGCACAATACCCCCATGCACAACTGCTACCCCTGCAACAACCCTCCCCATGCACAACCCTCCCCATGCACAACCCTCCCCATGCACAGCAGCTACCCCTGCACAACACCCCCATGCACAACCCCAAACCCTGCACAACCCTCCCCATGCACAGCAGCTACCCCTGCACAACACCCCCATGCACAACCCCAAACCCTGCACAACCCTCCCCATGCACAGCAGCTACCCCTGCACAACACCCTCATGCACAACCCCAAACCCTGCACAACCCTCCCCATGCACAGCCGCTGCCCCCGCACAGCCCCCAACCACACAACCCCCGCCATGCACAGCCGCTACCCCTTCACAACCCCCCTGCACAACCCGCTCACGCACAACCCTCCCCATGCACAACAGCTGCCCCTGCCATTGTTACTCCTGCACAACCCGCCATGCACAACCCCCCATGCACAACAGCTGCCGCTGCACAACTGCTACTCTTGCACAACCCCCCATGCACAACCCTCCCTGTGCACAACAGCTGCCCCTGCACAATCGCTACCCCTGCACAACCCTCCTGCACAACCCTCCCTATGCACAACCCTCCTGCACAACCCTCCCCGTGCACAACCCTCCCCGTGCGCACACCCGTCCTTGCTGCACAGCTCTGTCCCCTGGCACAGTCCCTCCACAGCCGGCGCAGGGTCTCGCTGCACCGGGTGTTGGGTGCAGGGTGTTGTTGCGCTGGGTGCAGGGGGTTGTTGCGCTGGGTGCAGGGTGTTGTTGTGCTGGGCGTTGTTGCACTGGGTGTGGGCTGTGGGTGCTCGGTGTGGGGTGTGGGTGCCGGTTTGGGGACACAGAGCTGTGGGTGCTGGTGACGCTCTGGCTGCTGGGTGGGGGCACTGAGGGTGTGCTGGGTGCTCTATGGGGTGCTGGGTACTCTATGGGGTGTGGGGCGCTCTATGGGGTGCTGGGTGCTCTATGGGGTGCTGGGTGCTCTATGGGGTGTTGGAGATGGGATGCTGGGTGCTCTATGGGGTGGTGGGCGTTCTATGGGGTGCTGGGCGCTCTACGGGGTGCTGGGCGCTCTATGGGGTGCTGGGCACTCTATAGGGTGGTGGGTGCTCTATAGGGTGCGGAGCGCTCTATGGGGTGCTGGGTGCTCTATGAGGTGCTGGACATGGGGTGCAGGCACCGATGGAGCTGGGGCGCTAGAATCCAGCACAGGAACTGGGATGGGACATGGGGTGCCGGGCTCCCAGCACCAAGGAATGGGCCGGGAGTCCCAGTGGGGGACAAGGTCCTGTGGGTGCAGGATGTGGGTCCTGGTCCTGCTCTGGGTGCTGGTGTCAGGCATGGGTGCTAGTGCAGGCCTGGAATGGGTGCTGGTCCTGCTCTGGGTGCAGAATCTGGTTCTGGAATGGGTGCTGGTCATGGCTATGGGTGCTATATGGTCCTGATCGGGGAGCTGGTGCTGGTTATGGGTGCTGCTGTCTGACCCGGGATTGGGTGCTGGTCCCGGTCTGGGTGCTGGTGCTGGATGTGGGTGCTGGGAGCTGGTCCTGGCTTGGGTGCTGGGTCTGGGTGCTGATATCTTGTCCTGGAATGGGTCCTGGTGCTGGTGCTGGATGTGGGTGCTTGGAGCTGGTCCTGGTGCAGGAGATGGTGCTGGTTGTGGGTCCTGGTTGTAGGTGCTGGATGTGGGTGCTGGGTCCCTCCACAGCCTCCCTGGAGGAGGGCGAGGATGAGGATGAGGATGAGGAGGATGAGGATGACAATGAGGATGACGATAAGGAGGATGAGGACGAGGACGAGGAGGATGAGGACGAGGAGGTTGAGGATGAGGATGACAATGAGGATGACGATAAGGAGGATGAGGACGAGGACGAGGAGGATGAGGACGAGGAGGTTGAGGATGAGGATGACAATGAGGATGACAATAAGGAGGATGAGGACGAGGACGAGGAGGATGAGGATGAGGGCGAGGAGGATGGGGACGAGGAGGATGAGGAGGATGAGGACGAGGAGGTTGAGGATGACAATGAGGATGACGATGAGGAGGATGAGGATGAGGACGAGGAGGATGAGGATGAGGAGGATGAGGATGTGGAGATTGAGGATGACAATGAGGATGGCAATGAGGAGGATGAGGACGAGGAAGATGAGGAGCTGCGCGTGCTGCGGCTGCTCAAGGTGCTGCAGGAGATGCTGGTGCATGGGGACCCCATATGGCCTGGGGACTTCTTATAGCCTGGGAGTCCCATATAGTCTGGGTACCCCATATGGCCTATAGGGCCCTTGTGGGTCACCCCATAGGGTCTGAGCACCCTGTATAGGCCTGGCCATCGCTGATGCATGGGGCACCCCATATGGCCTGGGCACCACTAGTTCATAGGCACCCCATAGGGCCTGGGCATCCTTTTTTTTTGTCCAGGGTGCCCTATACAGCCTGAGGTGCCCTATACATCAAGGGGAAATGGGGCACGCTATGGCCTGGGCACCCCTAAAGCCAGGGTACCAGGGCCTGCCCCACACAGTGGGGGCACCCACGAATGTCCATAGGGTCAGGGCACCTTTGCTTGGCCAGAGCACCCACAAGACCAGGACAAACTATAGGGCCAGGGCACCCCATATATGCACCCCCACATGGCCCCTGCCCCACATGGCAGCCCCTGGGGACCCAGCTCCTGCCCAGACCCCCACCCTGGCCGGAGGGGCCCAGGCGTCCGGGCGTCCCCGGAAGGGAGGGAGCAGTTGCCAGGGCAATGGCGGTGCCACCCCCCGGTTGGTGGTCGCCCCGGTGACGGCGCTGCCCCACGGGCCCCGCGGGCGCCGCAGCGGCCACCATGGACCTCACCTCGTCCCCCTCCGTGGGCAGTGAGTGTGGGGCAGCCACCGCGGGGCGCCCCGGGGTGGCACCCCATGGAGACCGGCACCCGCAGGGAGCGGGGACCCAGTGCGGGGCACCCCATAGGGATGGGCATCCCATGGAGATGGGCATCCCATGGAGATGGGCACCTGATAGGGATGGGCATCCCATAGGGATGGACGCCCCATGGAGATGGGCATCCCATGGAGTGGGCACCCCATAGGGATGGACGCCCCATGGAGATGGGCATCCCACAGAGATGAGCACCCCATAGAGATGGACACCCCATGGAGATAGGCATCCCATGGAGATGAGCACCCCCGCAGGGATGGGCATCCCATGGAGACGGGCACCCCATGGAGATGGGCACCCCATAGGGATGGACGCCCCATGGAGATGGGCACCCCATAGGGATGAGCACCCCATGGAGATGGGCACCTCATGGAGATGGGCACCCAATAGGAATGAGCACCCCATGGAGATGGGCACCTCATGGAGATGAACGCCCCATAGGGATGGGCATCCCATAGAGATGGGCATCCCATGGAGATGAGCACCCAATAGGGATGGGCACCCTATGGAGATGAGCACCTCATAGGCATGGGCATCCCATAGGCATGGGCATCCCATAAGGACGGGCACCGCGTAGGGATGGGTACCCTATAGGGATGGGTGCCCTGCAAAGATGGGCACCCTGTGGAGATAAGCACCCCCCCATAGAGATGGGCATCCCATAAGGATGGGCACTCCATAGGGATGGGCACCCTATAGGGAGTGACACCTTGGAGCTGGGCACCCCAAGGGCCTGGACGCCCCACAGGGATGGGCACCCTGGATTTGGGCACTCCTTGGGGCTGGGGTCCCCACAGGGATAGGCACTCTGGATTTGGGTACCCCTGGAGCTGGAGCACCCCATGGGGCTGGATATTCCATAGGGATGGGCACCCCATGGAGATGGGCACCCCCATAGGGATGGACATCCCATGGAGATGGGCACCCCATAGGGATTGGCACCCCATGGGAAAGGGCATCCCATGGAAATGGGTACCTCATAGGGATGAGCATCCCATGGAGATGGGTACCCCATAGGGGTAGGCACCCTATAGGAACGGGCATCCCCATAGGGATGGGCATCCCATGGAGATGGGCACCCCATAGGGATGGACACCCCATAGGGATGGGCATCCCATGGAGATGGGTACCCCATAGGGATGAGCATTCTGGATTTGGGTACCGCTGGATTTGGTTGCCCCATGAAGCTGGGCACCCCATGGAGATTGGTACCCCATGGAGATGGGGGTCCCCATGGGGATGGACACCCTGGATTTGGTCCTGCATGGGGCTGGGTGACCCATAGGGATAGGTACCCCATAGGGATGGGCATCCCATGGAGATGGGTACCCCGTGAGACCAGGCACCCCATGGGGATGGACACCCTGGATTTGGTCACCCTATGGGGATGGGCACCCCATGGAGATGGGTACCCCGTGAGACCAGGCACCCCATGGGGATGGACACCCTGATTTGGTCCCCACGAGACCGGGCGCCCAAGTGGATCCCCGCGAGGCACCCGGTCCCCTCCGTCCCCCCCGGCGCCGGGCACATCCTCCCAAGCCGCCGTCCCGTCCCCGCCGCCCACGGCGCCGTCCCCGTCCCCAGCGCAGCTGCTGACGCTGCAGGACGAGTTCAGCTGCCTGCAGGAGCGGCAGGCGGCCGAGCTGGCGCGCGTGGAGCGGGCGCTGGCGGGCGCGCAGGCCGAGCTGGCGGCGCGGCGGCGCGAGGCCGACGAGGCGGCGCAGCGGCACGCGGCCGAGCTGGCGGCGCTGCGCGCGCAGCTGCAGGACGAGCTGCGGCGCCAGCGCGACGGCGAGAGCGAGGCCGCCGGCCTGCGCGCCGAGATCCGCGCGCGCGACGAGCGCCAGCGCGGCGCCGACGGGGAGGCGGCTGAGCTCCGAGGTACCGGCGCGCGGGGACGCCGGGACGGGGTGGCGACGGCGGACGGGAGGGCTGGTGGCCTTGGCATGGTGGATGGTGGCCATAACGTCATGGGAAACGCTGTCACATGGAAGGTGGTGGCCATGGCATGGATGGTGATGGCCATAATGTCATGGGAGGTCCTATGGCATAGCAGGTGGTGGCCATAGCATGGTGGCTGGTGGCCATGGCATGGTGGTTGGTAGCCATAACGTCATGGGAAACGCTGTCATATGGCAGGTGGTGACCATGGCATGGATGGTGACAGCCATAACATCATGGGAGGTCCTATGGCATAGCAGGTGGTGACCATGGCATGGTGGATGGTGGCCATAACATCATGGGAAACGCCGTCACATGGTGGGTGGTGGCCATGGCGTGGTGGATGGTGGCCATAACCTCATGGGAAACGCTGTCACATGGAAGGTGGTGGCCATGGCATGGATGGTGACAGCCATAACATCATGGGAGATCCTATGGCATAGCAGGTGGTGGCCATGGCATGATGGATGGTGGCCATAACGTCATGGGAAACGCCGTCACATGGTGGGTGGTGGCCATGGCGTGGTGGATGGTGGCCATAACCTCATGGGAAACGCCGTCACATGGAAGGTGGTGGCCATGGCATGGATGGTGATGGCCATAATGTCATGGGAGGTCCTATGGCATAGCAGGTGGTGGCCATAGGATGGTGGCTGGTGGCCATGGCATGGTGGTTGGTAGCCATAACATCATGGGAAACGCTGTCATATGGCAGGTGGTGGCCATGGCATGGATGGTGACAGCCATAACATCATGGGAGGTCCTATGGCATAGCAGGTGGCGGCCATAGCATGGTGGCTGGTGGCCATAACGTTATGGGAAACGCTGTCACATGGCGGGTGGTAGCCATGGCATGGATGGTGATGGCCACAATATCATGGGAGATCCTACAGCATAGCAGGTGGTGGCCGTGGCATGGTGGCTGGTGGCCATGAAATGGTGGCTGGTGGCCATAACGTCATGGGAAACGCTGTCACATGGCAGGTGGTGGCTGTGGCATGGATGGTGACGGCCATAACATCATGGGAGGTCCTATAGCATAGCAGGTGGTGGCCATAGCGTGGTGGATGGTGGCCATGGCATGGATGGTGATGGCCGTAACGTCATGGGAGATCCTATGGCATGGCAGATGGTGGCCATGGCATAGTGGTGGTAGCCATAAAATCATGGGAGATGCTGTCACATGGCCATAGCATTGCAGTGATGCTGTGGCATGGCAAGTAGTGGCCATGGCATGGTGGATGGTGGCCATGGCATGGATGGTGATGGCCATAACGTCATGGGAGATCCGATGGCACAGGAGGTGGTGGCATGGCATGGTGACTGGTGACCATAACGTCATGGGAAACGCTGTCACATGGCAGGTGGTGGCCGTGGCATGGATGGTGACGGCCATAACATCGTGGGAAATCCTATGGCATAGCAGGTGGTGGCCTTGGCATGGTGGATGATGGTGGCCATGGCATGGATGGTGATGGCCATAACATCATGGGAAATCCTATGGCATAGCAGGTGGTGACCATGGCATGGTGGCTGGTGGCTATAACGTCACGGGAAACACTGTCACATGGCAGGTGGTGGCCGTGGCGTGGTGGATGGTGGCCATGGCATGGATGGTGATGGCCATAACATCATGGGAGATCCTATGGCATAGCAGGTGGTGGCATGGCATGGTGGATAGTGACCATAACATCATGGGAGATGCTGTCACATGGCCATGGCATTGTGGTGATGCTGTGGCATGGCAGGTGATGGCCAAGGCATGGTGGATGGTGGCCATGGCATGGATGGTGACGGCCATAACGTCATGGGAGTCCCTATGGCATAGCAGGTGGCGGCATGGCACGGTGGATAGTGACCATAATGTCATGGGAAACGCTGTCACATGGAAGGTGGTGGCCCTGGCCATGGCATGGTGGGTGGTGGCCATGGCATGGTGAGTGCTGATGTGTCATGGTGGGTGGTGGCCATGGCATAGCCGGTGGTGGCCACGTCATGGTGGGTGGTGGCCATGGTATGGCGGGTGGTGGCCACGTCATGGTGGGCGGTGGCGGGCGGCCCCGTGGCGGCGCTCACGGTGGCGGCGCTGGCAGCGGAGCTGGGGCGGCTGCGCGAGCAGCACGAGGAGCTGTGCGAGGAGCACCGCACGCTGCAGCACAGCAACGAGGTGCTCATCAGCCACCTGCACGGCATCGAGATGCGCAAGTACCGGTGCGCCCGCCGCGGCCCCGCGGGGTCCCACGGCGCGTCCCCATGGCCCTGGGTGTCCCCATGACCCCTGTGCACCTGGAGTGTCCCCATGGCCCCGGGCGTCCTCACAACTCCTGTGCCCATGGAGCGTCCCCATAGCTCCGGGTGTCCCCACAACCCCTGTGCCCATGGAGTGTCCCCATGGCCCTGGGTGTCCTCACAGCTGCTGTGCCCATGGAGTGTCCCCATGGCCCCGCGTGTCCCCACAACCCTTGTGCCCGTGGCATGTCCCCATGGCCCTGGGTGTCCCCATGACTCCTGTGCCCATGGCGTGTCCCCATGGCCCCGGGTGTCCCCACAACCCTTGTGCCCATGGCGTGTCCCCATGGCCCTGGGTGTCCCCATGACCCCTGTGCCCATGGTGTGTCCCCATGGCCCCGGGTGTCCCCACGATCCACCGTGTCCCTGCAGTGTTCCCATGGCCCCGGGCGTCCCCACAACCCCTGTGCCCATGGAGTGTCCCCATGGCCTCAGGTGTCCCCACAACTCATCCTGCCCATGGCGTGTCCCCACGGCCATGTCCCCATGTACCCCCACAACCTCCTGTGTCCCCATGGCCATGTCCCTCCGTGTCTCCATGACCCCTTGTGCCCATGGTGTGTCTCCATGGCTATGTCCCATGTCTGCCCATGCTCTCCCTCTACCCATACTGGGTCCCCATGGCCATGTCCCTCTGTGTCCCCATGACCCCTGTGCCCATGGAGTGTCCCCATGGCCCTGGGTGTCCCCACAACCCATCCTGCCCATGGAGTGTCCTCATGGCCATGTCCCTCTGCATCCCCATGACCCTCTGTGTCCATGGAATGTCCCAATGGCCATGTCCTCACATCCCTCCATGATCTCCCCATGCCCATGGCCCGACCATGTCTCCATGTGTCCCATGGCCATGGTGTTATCCCATGACCGTGTCCCGCCATGATCCTCCTCTACCCATGGTGTGTCCCCATAACTGTGTCCCTGGGTGTCCCCCTGCCCCAATCCCCTTGTACCCATTGCACATCCATGTAGCAATGTCCCCATGACCCTCCCTAACCACAGGGTGGCCATGTCCCCGTACATGCCCTTGATGCCCTGTGCCCATGATGTGTCCCCATAGCTATGTCCCTGTGTGTCCCCTTGACCCCATGCCCATGGTGTGTCCCCATAGCTATGCCCCTTGGTGTCCCCATGACACCCTCTTGGCATGTCCCCATGTCCCCCTGCCCATGGCACATCCATGTAGCAATGTCCCCATGACCCTCCCTAACCACAGGGTCGCCATGTCCCCTTGCTGCCCTGTGCCCCCCATGGGACAATTCCCCCGCGTGTCCCCACCTTCCCCAGCACACACCGTGTCCCCATGTCCCCATGCCCACCGTGGGTGCGCCCCATGCCCACGTGGTCCCCGCAGCTCGCGCTCGCGCGCGGACCCCGGGCAGCAGCCGGCGGAGGCGCCGGGCGCACGGGAGCGCTCGCCCAGCCGCGTGCGCGCCCACCCCGGCAGCACCGTGTCCTTCTGGTGCCTGGCGGGCCTGGGCGGCGTGGACGAGCCCGCCGCGGCGCCCGCCGGCGCCGAGGCCGCCCTGCGCGCCCAGATGCGCGGGCACGAGGAGGCGGCGCGCGCTGCGCGTGACAAGGTGCAGCCGCCCGGCCGGCGGGACACGGGGGACACGGGGGACACGGGGGACACGAGGGACATGGGGGACATGAGGGACATGGGCATCAGGGCACTAGGGGTGCCATGGGCAGCACTGGCGGGGTCAGGGGTGCCATGGGTGGTGGGTGCCATGGGTGGTGGGTGCCATGGGTGATGGGTGCCATGGGTAAGGGGTGCCATGGGTCAGGGGTGCCATGGGTGGTGGGTGCCGTGGGTGATGGGTGCCATGGGTGGTGGGTGCCATGGGTAAGGGGAGGCATGGGTGGTGGGTGCCATGGGTGGTGGGCGCCATGGGTGGTGGGTGCCATGGATAAGGGGTGCCATGGGTCAGGGGTGCCATGGGTGGTGGGTGCCATGGGTGGTGGGTGCCATGGGTGATGGGTGCCATGGGTGGTGGGCGCCATGGGTAAGGGGAGGCATGGGTGGTGGGTGCCATGGGTGATGGGTGCCATGGGTGGTGGGTGCCATGGGTAAGGGGTGCCGTGGGTCAGGGATGCTATGGCTGATGGGTGCCATGGGTCATGAGTACCATGGGTAATGGTTGCCATGGGTCAGGGATGCTATGGGTGATGGGCCCCATGGGTCAGGGGTGCCATGGGTGGTAGATGCCAGGGGTGGTGGGTGCCATGGGTAAGGGGTGCCATGAGGCAGGGCCGTGAGTCAGGCCATGCTGTGGCTGATGGGTACCATGGGTGATGCCTACCATGGGTGATGGGTGACATGGGTAAGGGGTGCCATGGGTCATGAGTACCATGGGTGATGGATGCCATGGGTCAGGGGTGCCATGGGTGGTAGATGCCAGGGGTGGTGGGTGCCATGGGTAAGGGGTGCCATGAGTCAGGGCTGTGAGTCAGGCCATGCTGTGGCTGATGGGTACCATGGATGATGCCTACCATGGGTGATGGGTGCCATGTGTAAGGGGTGCCATGGGTCAGGGATGCTGTGGCTGATGGGCGCCATGGGTTAGGGGTGCCATGGGTCATGAGTACCATGGGTGATGGTCACTATGGTTCAGGGATGCTATGGGTGATGGGTGCCATGTTTGATGGGTGCCATGGGTGATGTCTACCATGGGTGATGGGTGCCGTGGGTCAGGGATGCTATGGGTGATGGGCATCATGGGTCAGGGGTGCCATGGGTCATGAGTACCATGGGTGATGGGTGCCATGGGTCAAGCATGCTATGGGTGATGGGTGCCATGCCTGATGGGTGATGCCTACCATGGGTGATGGGTGACATGGGTAAGGGGTGCCATGGGTCAGGGATGCTATGGGTGATGAATACCATGCCTGATGGGTGCCATAGGTCAAGGATGCTGTGGCTGATGGGTGTCATGGGTCAGGGGTGCCATAGGTCATGAGTACCATGGGTGATGGGTGCCATGGGTCAAGGATGCTATGGGTGATGGGTGTCATGGGTCAGGTGTGCCATAGGTCATGAGTACAATGGGTGATGGGTGCCATGGGTCAAGGATGCTATGGGTGATGGGTGTCATGGGTCAGGTGTGCCATAGGTCATGAGTACAATGGGTGATGGGTGCCATGGCTCAGGGGTGCTAGGGGTGATGAATGCCATGGGTGATGGGTGCCATAGGTGGATGGTTGCCATGGGTAAGGGGTGCCATGGGTCAGGGATGCTATGGGTCATGGGTGATGGGTGCCATGGGTGATATGTACCATGGGTGCCATGGGTGGGTGGTTGCCACGGGTCAAGGGTACCATGGGTCAGGGATGCTATGGGTCATGGGTGCCATGGGTGATGGGTGCCATGGGTTAGGGGTGGTGGGGTCAAGGATGATCTGGGTGGTGGGTGTCATGGGTGCTGTGGTGTAGTTGGTGGCATGGTGTGGTTGGTGGCATGGGTGATGGGTGCCATAGGTGGATGGTTGCCATGGGTAAGGGGTGCCATGGGTCAGGGATGCTATGGGTGATGGGTGCCATGGGTGGGTGTTTGTCATGGGTCAAGGATGCTATGAGTGATGGGTGCCATGGGTGATATGTACCATGGGTGATGGGTGCCATGGGTAAGGGGTGGCGGGGTCAGGGATGCTCTGGGTGGTGGGTGTCATGGGTGCTGTGGTGTAGTTGGTAGCATGGTGTGGTTGGTGGCATGGGTGATGGGTGTCACGGTACAGTGGGCAATAGGAGTAACATGTGCCATGGCATTGTGGGTGACATGGGTTCTATGGGTGATAGGTGCCATGGGTAAAGGGTGCCGTGGGATGGTTGGTGACATGAGATCTACGGGTGATGGGTGCCATGGTGTGGTTGGTGGCATGGGTGATGGGTGCCATGGTTGGGTGGCATGGTGGTGGCATGGGTGCCGTGGTGGTGACAGGGGAGGAGGGTGCCAGGTCTGATGGGTGCCACGTGCTGTAGGGCAGATGGGTGTCACACTAGGGTGGAGGGTGCCATGATGGGTGCATGGGTGCCACATTGGGTGGAGAGGTGACACGCTGGGGTGGGTGGTGGCACGTTGGGATGGAGAGATGGCATGTTAGGGTGGGCAGGGACCACACGAGGATGGATGGGTGCCACACTGGGGTACAAGGTGCCACATTGGGGTAGAAGGTGCCATGTTGGGGTGGAAGGTGCCACTTTGGGTGCATGGGTGCCACATTGGGGTGCCCGGGTGCCACATTGGGGTGGAAGGTGCCACGCTGGGTGCATGGGTGCCACATGAAGATGGATGGGTGCCAGATTGGGGTGTGTGAGTGCCACACTGGGTGGAAGGTGTCATGTTGGGTGCACGGGTGCCACACTGGGGTGGCAGGTGCCACATTGGGGTGCATGGGTGCCACATGGGGGTGGAAGGTGCCACATGGGGGTGCCCGGGTGCCACACTGGGGTGCCTGGGTGTCACCTTGGGGTGCACGGGTGTCCTGTGGGGTGGCCCGGGTGCCATGTGGGGCTGCCCGCGTGTCACATTGGGGCACCCAGGTGTCACGTTGGGGTGCCGGCTGTCTTGCAGGGGTGCCCGGGTGTCACACAGGGGCACCCGGGTGTCACACTGGGGTGCCTGGGTGTCACATTGGGGTGGAAGGTGCCACATGGGGGTGCCCGGGTGCCACATTGGGGTGCCCGAGTGTCACATTGGGGTGCACGGGTGTCACATTGGGGTGCCCGGGTGTCACACAGGGGCACCTGGGTGTCACACTGGGGTGCCTGGGTGTCACATTGGGGTGGAAGGTGCCACATGGGGGTGCCCGGGTGCCACACTGGGGTGCCTGGGTGTCACATTGGGGTGCCCGGGTGTCCTGTGGGGGGGCCCGGGTGCCATGTGGGGCTGCCCGCGTGTCACATTGGGGCACCCAGGTGTCACGTTGGGGTGCCGGCTGTCTTGCAGGGGTGCCCGGGTGTCACACAGGGGCACCCGGGTGTCACACTGGGGTGCCTGGGTGTCACATTGGGGTGGAAGGTGCCACATGGGGGTGCCCGGGTGTCACATTGGGGTGCCTGAGTGTCACATTGGGGTGCCCGGGTGTCACATTGGGGGTGCCCGGGTGTCACACAGGGGCACCCGGGTGTCACACTGGGGTGCCTGGGTGTCACATTGGGGTGGAAGGTGCCACATGGGGGTGCCCGGGTGTCACATTGGGGTGCCCGAGTGTCACATTGGGGTGCACGGGTGTCACATTGGGGTGCCCGGGTGTCACACAGGGGCACCCGGGTGTCACACTGGGGTGCCTGGGTGTCACATTGGGGTGGAAGGTGCCACATGGGGGTGCCCGGGTGCCACATTGGGGTGCATGGGTGTCACATTGGGGTGCCCGAGTGTCACATTGGGGTGCCCGGGTGTCACCCTGGGGTGCACGGGTGTCACCCTGGGGCACCCGGCTGTCCCGTGCGGCCGGGCGCAGAGCGCGGCGGCGGCGGCGGAGCTGGCGCGGCTGCGGCGGCTCTACGGCGAGTGCCAGGAGGAGCGGCGGGCGCTGCAGGCCGAGCTGGGGCGCTGCCGCCGGGAGCTGCACGGCCCCGGCGCGGGGGTGAGCGGCGCCGGTGTCCCCCGGTGTCCCCCGGTGCCACCCGGTGCCACCCAGTGCCGTCCGGTGCCGTCCGGTGCCACCCGGTGCCACCCGCTCACCCCGCTCCCGCCCCAGGCGCCCGCCGGTGGCCTCAAGCCCTTCGTGCTCTTCGCCGTGGCCGCCGTCATCCTCTTCCTCTGCCCCTACGTCAAGAAGGCCTGAGCGGAGCCCAAAATATATTTTTCCGCGGCTGCGGTGTGTGCCAGCGGGATGCGGCGGGATGCGCTGGAAGGGAAGCAGCGGGATGCACTGGGATGGATGCAGAAGGATGGTTGCACCGGGATGCATTGGGATGGATGCAGTGGGATGGATGCAGAAGGATGGTTGCACTGGGATGCACTGGGATGGATGCAGCGGGATGGATGCACTGGAATGGATGCAGAAGGATGGTTGCAATGGGATGCATTGGGGTGGATGCATTGGGATGCAGCAGGATGGTTGCAATGGGATGCACTGGGGTGGGTGCAATGGGATGCAGCAGGATGGATGCAGTGGGATGGTTGCAATGAGATGCACTGCGGTGCACTGGGATGGTTACAGCAGGATGGTTGCAATGGGATGCAGCAGGATGGTTGCACCGGGATGCATTGGGGTGGATGCAGCGGGATGGATGCACTGGGATGCAGCAGGATGGTTGCAATGGGATGCACTAGGGTGGGTGCAATGGGATGCAGCAGGATGGATGCAGCAGGATGGATGCAATGGGATGCAGCAGGATGGTTGCAGCGGGATGCATTGGGGTGGATGCAGCGGGATGGATGCACTGGGATGCAGCAGGATGGTTGCAATGGGGTGCACTGCGGTGCACTGGGATGGTTACAGCAGGATGGTTGCAATGGGATGGTTGCAGCAGCACAGATGCAGCAAGATGGTTGCAATGGGAGGCACTGGGATGCACTGGGGTAGTTGCAGTGCGATGGATGCAGCAGGATGTTTGCAGTGGGATGCACTGAGATGCAGCAGGATGGTTGCAATGGGATGGATGCAACGGGATGGTTGCAATGAGATGCACTGGGATGGTTGCAGTAGGATGCAGTGGGATCACGGAATGCTGAAGGTTGGAAGGGACCTCTAGGGATCATCCAGTCCAAGCCCTGCACACACAGGGTCACCTAGAGCACGTGGCACAGGACTGCGTCCAAGCGGGTTTGGAGATCTCCAGAGAAGGAGACTCCACAACCTCTCTGGGCAGCCTGTTCCAGGGCTCTGGCACCCTCATTGTTAAGAATTTTTTCCTTAAGTTCCTGTGGAACTTTTGATGCTTCAGTTTGGGGCCATTTCCTCTAGTTCTGTTGGTGCCACCAGTGAAAAGAGGCCGCCCCATCCTCCTCACTGCCTCCCTTGAGGTACTTCTAGACACTGCTCAGGTCCCCTCTCAGTCTTCTCTTCTCCAGCTGAACAGGCCCAGCTCCCTCAGCCTCTCCTCATAGGGCAGATGTTCCAGGCCCCTGATCACCCTCGTAGCCCTGCGCTGGGCTCTCTCCAGCAGCTCCACATCCCTCTTGTCCTGTGGAGCCCAGAACTGGACACAATACTCCAGATGTGGCCTCACCAGGGCTGAGCAGAGGGGCAGGATCCCCTCCCTGACCTGCTGGAGACGCTCTTCTTAATGCACCCCAGGAGCCCATTGGCCTTCTTGGCCATGAGGGCAACTGCTGCCTCATGGGCACCTTGTCACCCACCACGACATTCAGGTCCCTCTCTGCAGAGCTGCTCTCCACAAGGTCGGTCCCCAGCCTGTCCTGGTGTCTGGGGTTATTCCTCCCCAGGTGCAGGACCTTGCACTTGGCCTTGTTGAATTTCATGAGGTTTCTCACTGCCCAATGGATGGTTGCAATGGGATGGTTGCAATGGGATGGTTGCAATGGGATGCACTGGGGTAGTTGCAGTGCGATGGACGCAGCAGGATGTTTGCAGCGGGATGCACTGAGATGCAACAGGATGGTTGCAACGGGACGGATGCAACGGGGTGGTTGCAATGAGCTGCCCTGGGATGCAGTGGGGTGGTTACAATGGAGTGGATGGTCGCAGTGAGACACGCTGGGCTGGATGCAGCGGGGCGGTTGCAGTGGGATGCAGTGGGATGGATGAAGTGAGGCGATTGCACTGCGATGACCTGGGATGCAGTGGGATGCACTGGGAGGGATGCAGCAGGGCGGTCGCACTGTGATGCACTGGGATGCAGCAGGGCGATTGCACTGCAATGCACTGCAATGCACTGGGATGCACTGGGATGGATGCAGCAGGGCAGTCACTCTGCAATGCACTGGGATGCAGCGGGGTGGTTGCCCTGTGATGCACTGGGAGGCAGGGGGATGCAGCAGGGCAGTTGCAGTGGAATGCAGCAGGATGCACTGGCATGGATGCAGCAGGGCGGTTGCACTGTGATGCAGCGGGATGCAGTGGGGCGGTTGCACTGGGATGCAGTGGGATGCAGAGGGGCAGTTGCAGTGGGATGGTTGCACTGCGATGCAGTGTGATGCAGCAGGATGCAGCGGGGCGGTTGCAGTGGGACGGTTGCCCTGTGATGCACTGTGATGCAGCGGGATGCAGCGGGGTGGTTGCAGTGGGACGGTTGCACTGTGATGCAGTGAGGCGGTTGCAGTGGGGCGGTTGCACTGTGATGCACTGCGATGCACTGTGATGCAGCGGGGTGGTTGCAGCGGGGCGGTTGCACTGTGATGCAGCGGGGCGGTTGCAGCGCGTTGCTGCGCGCTCCCGGCACCCATGGGCGCGCGGCACGGCCCCCCCGCAGCCCGGCCCGGCGCGGCGCCCGCGGTATTCCGGGTGCCTCTGACTCGCTCGGTTATTTTTAGGCGCTGGCGCAGGCGGCCGCCCCCGCGCAGCCCCCGCGGCCCCGGGGTGGGCGCCCGCCACCCCCACCCCGCACCGTGGGAAAGGGCCCAGGCGTCCGGCCCCCGCCCCCACCCCCAGCTGGGCCCAGGTGTCCGGGGCTCCCCGCCCCCCCCACCCGCTCTCATGCTCCCCCCGCTCGCGGCGGGGGCCCAGGCGTCCGGGCGCCCCCATGCAGCCCCTCAGTGGGGGCCCAGGCGTCCGGGCGCCCCAATGCAGCCCCTCGGCGGGGCCCAGGCGTCCGGGCACCCCTGTGCAGCCCCTCAGTGGGGGCCCAGGCGTCCGGGCACCCCCGTGCAGCCCCTCGGCGGGGGCCCAGGCGTCCGGGCGCCCCCGCGCAGCCCCTCGGCGGGGCCCAGGCGTCCGGGCGCCCCAATGCAGCCCCTCAGTGGGGGCCCAGGCGTCCGGGTGCCCCCGTGCAGCCCCTCAGTGGGGCCCAGGCATCCGGGCGCCCCCGTGCAGCCCCTCAGTGGGGGCCCAGGCGTCCGGGCGCCCCCGTGCAGCCCCTCAGTGGGGGCCCAGGCGTCCGGGCACCCCCGTGCAGCCCCTCGGCGGGGCCCAGGCGTCCGGGTGCCCCCGTGCAGCCCCTCGGCGGGGCCCAGGCGTCCGGGTGCCCCTGTGCAGCCCCTCGGTGGGGGTCCAGGCGTCCGGGTGCCCCAATGCAGCCCCTCGGCGGGGGCCCAGGCGTCCGGGCGCGGGGCCCCCTCTGCGCAGGGCCCTGGAAGGTTCCAGTGGCCGGGGGCCAGGCGGTGACGCGGTGACGCCGCGGGGCCCCGCGTGAGTCACCGCACGCTGCGGGGGGGGGGGGGGGGGCGGCCTTGGCCCCACCAGAAACCGGAACCGAGGGGAACCCGATACCCCCCTGCCGCGGGCCCAGGCGTCCGGGCCGCCGCGCGCTGCCTGTGCCGGGGCCCAGGCGTCCGGGCCCTGCCGGAGCCCCCACCCCACCCCATAGCATTGGGACCCCCCCGGACCTCCACCCTATGATCCATGGGGCTCTGGCCCCACTTGGGCCCCCCCTACAAGAACCACCCCCCCACACAAGGACCCCCATGGGGGGAACTGAGGCACCTGCCCCCCGGGAGGGGGATCTGCTGCCCCCCGTTTATCCAGGGGCCTGGGGGGGTCTCGGGGGGTCTGGCTGGAGCGTCCTGGGGGGGTCACGGGGTCCCTGAGGGGCTCCGGTGTCTCCAGGCTGGGAATGCTGGGGGGGGGAGGCGCAGAATGAGGGGGGGTCCCCCTTGGGTTCCCGCGGGTAGAGAAGTCCCTGGGGGGTCCCCAGGGGGGTCTTTGGGGGGGTATTTGGGGGGTTCTGGATGGGGGTCTCAGGGGAGGTGTGGGGGGTCCTGGGTGGTTTCCGGGGGGTCCAGGGACCTGCCGTGG
This sequence comes from Tinamus guttatus, assembly GCF_059628265.1. Lineage (NCBI taxonomy): Eukaryota > Metazoa > Chordata > Aves > Tinamiformes > Tinamidae > Tinamus > Tinamus guttatus. The sequence goes on from NW_028289028.1 coordinate 85,688, forward strand.
GGGGGGGGCTGTGTCCTGGGGGGGCTCTAGGGGGGTCCGCGCTGGGTTCCAAGGGGGGGTCCCAAGAGGGGCTCCCTGGGGGGTGGCGGGGGGGGGGTGTCAGTGCGGTCACATGGGGGGGCCCTGGGGGGCCCGGGGGGGTTCCCGGGGCTCGGGGGCGGGTTCGGGGGTCCCGGCGGCTCCCGGTTGAGTTTCCCCGGGGGGGTCCCCAGTTTCCCCGGGGGGGGGTCCCGGTTAAGTGTCGCGTGGGAGGGGAGCACGGGAGGGGGGTCCCCACGGGGGGGGGTCCCCACGTTGGGGGGTCCCGTTGGGTCGGTCCCGTCCGCGGGTCGGTGCCTGCGGGCTCCCCCGCGGCCCCCCCGGTTATAAATAGCGGCTGGTGTCACGGGGCCGGGCGAGCCGCGGAGGGGCCGCGGGCGGATTCCTGCGCGCGGGGCCGGCCGCGCCCGCGGCAGCGCTTAAAACGGCCGCGCGCCGCCCGCCGCCGCCGCCGCCCCGAGCCGACCCGCTCCGCGCCCGCCGGACCCGACCCGGACCCGTCCCGACCCGCTCCGACCCGCTCCGCGCCCGCCGGACCCGCCGGATCCAACCCGAACCGCCGGACCCGACCCGGACCCGCTCCGACCCGCTCCGACCCGCTCCGCGCCCGCCGGACCCGACCCGGACCCGTCCCGACCCGCTCCGCGCCCGCCGGACCCGACCCGGACCCGATCGGACCCGCTCCGACCCGCTCCGCGCCCGCCGGACCCGACCCGGACCCCATCGGACCCGCTCCGACCCGCTCCGCGCCCGCCGGACCCGACCCGGACCCGATCGGACCCGCTCCGACCCGCTCCGCGCCCGCCGGACCCGACCCGGACCCCATCGAACCCGTCCCGAACCGCCGGACCCGACCCGGACCCCATCGGACCCGACCCGACCCGCGGCGGACCCGGATCCCCCGCCGGCTCCGATCCCGGACCCGCCGGACCCGACCCGACCCGCTCCGCGCTTGCCGGACCCAATCGGACCCCACCGGACCCGCTCCGCGCCCGCCGGACCCGACTCGACTCGCGCCGGACCCCATCGGATCCGACCCGCTCCGCGGCGGAGCCGGATCCCCCGCCGGCTCCGATCCCGGACCCGACCCGATCCGTACCGGACCCCATCGGATCAGATCCGCTCCGCGCCCGCCGGATCCGATCCGGACCCGACCCGACCCGCTCCGCGCCTGCCGGTCCCGACCCGGACCCCATCGGACCCGACCCGACCCGCGGCGGACCCGGACCCCCCGCCGGATCCGAACCGGGACCCGGAGCCGCCGCCCCCTCGGGAAGTCACCCCCGGGCACCGGCACCGCCGAGCCCGGATCGGGGGCTCTCCCCGGTCCCCGGTCCCGTTACTCCAAGTGCCGGAACCGGCACCGAATCCTTGTCCCGTTATCGACCTTGGGAACAAACTCGGAGCACCCGGTCAGTGACTTCGGAACCGACCCGGATCCCGGGCACCAGCACCGGGCACCGACCCCACGTCCCGTCGGTGACTTCGGAACCGACCCGGATCCCGGCACCGGGCACCGACCCCACGTCCCGTCAGTGACTTCGGAACCGACCCGGATCCCGGGCACCGGCACTGGGCACCGACCCCACGTCCCGTCATTGACTTCGGGAACCGACCCGGATCCCGGGCATCGGCACCGACCCCACGTCCCGTCAGTGACTTCGGAACCGACCCGGATCCCGGGCACCGGGCACCGACCCCACATCCCATCAGTGACTTCGGAACCGACCCGGATCCCGGGCACCGGCACCGGGCACCGACCCCACGTCCCGTCATTGACTTCGGAACCGACCCGGATCCCGGGCATCGGCACCGACCCCACGTCCCGTCGGTGACTTTGGGAACCGGCCGCGACTCCAGGAGCCACCCGGGAGCCCCATTCCTGATCCCGATCCCGATCCCGATCCCGATCCCGACGCCCGCGTGAAGTCGCCATGAACTCGACGGGCTACGAGGTGGCCCCGGCGGCGGGCGAGGAGCCCGAGGAGCTGCCGGCCACCGAGAAGGACCTGGCGGAGGACGCGCCGTGGAAGAAGATCCAGCAGAACACGTTCACGCGCTGGTGCAACGAGCACCTCAAGTGCGTGCACAAGCGCATCGGGGACCTGCAGCGGGACCTGAGCGACGGGCTGCGCCTCATCGCGCTGCTCGAGGTGCTGAGCCAGAAGAAGATGGGCCGCAAGTACCACCCGCGCCCCAACTTCCGCCAGATGAAGCTGGAGAACGTGTCGGTGGCCCTCGAGTTCCTCGAGCGCGAGCACATCAAGCTGGTCTCCATTGGTGAGCGTTGGGTGTGCAGGGGGGAGCGTGGGGCTGGGGGTGAGTGTGCGAGGGGGTGGGACATGCGAGGGGATGAGTGTGAGCAGGGCTGCTGTGAGTGTGCAAGGATCCCCGTGCAAGGACCCCTGTGCAAGGACCCCCTGTGCAAGGACTCCCCGTGCAAGGGCCCCTGTGCAAGGCTCCCATGCAAGGCTCCCATGCAAGGACCCTGTGCAAGGACCCTCATGCAAGGACCCTGTGCAAGGGCTCCCGTGCAAGGGCTCCTGTGCAAGGACCTCGTGCAAGGCCCCCGTGCAAGGATCCCTGTGCAAGGACCCCCGTGCAAGGCCCCCTGTGCAAGGCCCTCGTGCAAGGATCCCTGTGCAAGGCCCTCGTGCAAGGCCCCCGTGCAAGGACCCCTGTGCAAGGCCCCCGTGCAAGGACCCCCGTGCAAGGACCTCGTACAAGGGCCCCCGTGCAAGGACCCCCGTGCAAGGACCCCCGTGCAAGGGCCCCTGTGCAAGGACCCCCTGTGCAAGGACCCCCCCGTGCAAGGCCCTTGTGCAAGGACCCCCTGTGCAAGGCCCCCTGTGCAAGGACCCCCGTGCAAGGCCCCCTGTGCAAGGCCCTCGTGCAAGGCCCCCGTGCAAGGCCCTCGTGCAAGGGCCCCCATGCAAGGACCCCTGTGCAAGGACCCCCATGCAAGGCCCCCGTGCGAGCGCTCGTGCCCAAGGAGCTCACGCTGGGGACACGCAGGGGTCACGCTCGGCCGTGGCGCTCGCTCCTTGCACACGCGCGTGCACCCAGGCGCCTTGCACACTTGCACCGCTTGCACGTGTGCGTGGCGGGACAGCTGGCCCTGTCACACTCCATGTGCACACGCGCGTGCAGGGAGTTGTGCACACGTGTGCGCACACGCGCGTGCACCCAGGCGCCTTGCACGCTTGCACCGCTTGCACGTGTGCGTGGCGGGACAGCTGGCCCTGTCACACTCCACGTGCACACGCGCGTGCAGGGAGTTGCGCACACGTGTGCGCACACGCGAGCGCCCCGGCTCCCTGTCCCCGCGCGTGTCCCCATCCCTGTGTTCCCGTGCCCGTGTCCCCCCCGTGTGCCCACGTGTGTCCCCATCCCCGTGCCCGTGTCCCCCTGTCCGTGTCCCTGTGTCCCCACACATGTCCCCATCCCTGTGTCCCCGCCGTGTCCCCATCCCCATGTCCCCGTGTCCCTACGTCCATGTCCCCCCATGTCCCCGTGTCCCCCCTGTGTCCCTGTCCCTGTGTCCCTGTGTCCCCGTGTCCCCGTCCCTGTGTCCCCCCGTGCCCCCATCCCCGTGTCCCCGTGTCTCCGTGTCCCCCCCTTGTCCCTGTGTCCCCCCGTGTCCCCCCGTGTCCCTCCCATGTTCCCCCATCCCCGTGTCCCCCCAATGTCCCCATCCCCGTGCCCATGTCCCCCCCCGTCCCCCACCGTGTCCCCCTTGTGTCCCTGTGTCCGAGTCCCCCCCGTGTCCCCGTGCATGTCCCCGTCCCCGTGTCCCTGTGTCCGTGTCCTCCCCGTGTCCCCATCCCCGTGCCCATGTCCCCCTGTGTGCTCCCCATGTCCCCCCGTCCCCGTGTCCCCCCAATGTCCCCATCCCCGTGCCCATGTCTCCCCCCGTCCCCCACCGTGTCCCCCCGTGTCCCCCTTGTGTCCCTGTGTCCGTGTCCCCCCCGTGTCCCCGTGCATGTCCCCGTCCCCGTGTCCCCATGTCCGTGACCCCTCCGTGTCCCCCCCATGTCCCCACGTGTGTCCCCATCCCCGTGTCCCCCCCGTGTCCCCCCCGTGTCCGCCCCGGCCGCCCCCCCCCGCGGCTCTGAGCTCATCCCGCTGATCTCAGTCCTCAGCAATGAGCCTGGGGGGGCGGGGGGGTCGGTCCGCTGAGACCGGGCAGCTCGTTACACGAGTGGGCGGGGCGGCGCCGGGGGGGGGTCTCAATGGGGGGGGGTCACATCTGTAACCCATTTCCTCCCCGAAACGGGATCCCCCGGACGCCTGGGCCCCCTCCCCGCACCGGGGGTGGGGGGAGCGGGGGGAGGGGTCCCGGACGCCTGGGCCCCCTCCCCGCACCGGGGGGGTGGGGGGAGCGGGGGGGAGGGGTCCCGGACGCCTGGGCCCCCTCCTCGCACCGGGGGGGGGGGGGAGCGGGGGGGAGGGGTCCCGGACGCCTGGGCCCTCTCTATCTCCAGCCTGGGGGAGGGGAGGCCGGGGAGGAGGAGGGGGAGGGGCTCGGACGCCTGGGCCCCCTGTGCCGGGGGGGGAGGGGGCCCGGACGCCTGGGCCCCTCCCTCCCTCCTTGAGTTTCCCGTTCCTGGCCCGGGGTGCTGGGGAGGGGGGTCGGGGTCCCCATGGGGTCTATGGGTCAGGGTGCCCCCCAGGGTGCTGTGGGTCAGGGTGCCCCCCAGGGTGCTATGGGTCAGGGTCCCCATGGGGTCTATGGGTCAGGGTCCCCTCCAGGGTGCTGTGGGTCAGGGTCCCCATGGGGTCTATGGGTCAGGGTCCCCTCCAGGGTGCTGTGGGTCAGGGTCCCCTCCAGGGTGCTATGGGTCAGGGTCCCCATGGGGTCTATGGGTCAGGGTCCCCTCCAGGGTGCTGTGGGTCAGGGTGCCCCCCAGGGTGCTATGGGTCAGGGTCCCCATGGGGTCTATGGGTCAGGGTCCCCTCCAGGGTGCTGTGGGTCAGGGTCCCCTCCAGGGTGCTATGGGTCAGGATTAGGGTTCCCAGGGTGCTGGGGGTCAGGGTCAGGATTAGGGTCCCACGGGGTCCCCCCAGGTCTATGGGTCAAGGTCCCCCCAGGGTGCTATGGGTCAGGATTAGGGTCCCCAGGGTGCTGGGGGTCAGGGTCCGCTCAAGGTCTATGGGTCACGATTAGGGCCCCCCTCAATGTGAAAGGGTCAGAGTCCCCCCAGAATCTATGGGTCAGGGTCCCCCCAGGGTGCTGTGGGTCAGGATTAGGGTCCCCAGGGTGCTGGGGGTCAGGGTCCCGTCAAGGCCTGTTGGTCAGGATTAGGGTCCCCTCCAGAGTCTATGGGTCAGGGTCACCCCGTGCGCGTGGGACATTGGGGTCCCCCAGGCTCCTATGGGGGGGTCACCCCTGGGTGCTGCACTGGGGGTGTCACGATGTCCCCATGAACTGTGCGGGGGGTGACAGGTCTGAGGGGCGCTGGGGACATGGGGGTGCATGGGGGGCCCTGGGGTGCCCCAGGGCTCTGCAGAGGGGTCCTGCATGGGGATGCGCTGGGGGGTTCATAGGGGTGGGCTGCGTCGGATATGGGGTGCATAGGGCATGGGGGGCAGTGCCATGGGGTGCCCCATGGGTTTGCATGGGAGTGCGGTGTTGTGGGGCACCCCATGGGTTTGCATAGGGATGCGGTGCCATGGGGTGCACAGGATGTGGGGTGCAGTGCCTTGGGGTGCCCCATGGGTTTGCATAGGGATGCGGGTCCATGGGGTGCACAGAACATGGGGTGCAGTGCTGTGGGGCACCCCATGAGTTTGCATAGGCATGCAATGCCATGGGGTGCCCCATGGGTTTGCATAGGGATGTGGTGCTGTGGGGTGCCCCATGGGTTTGCATAGGGGTATGATGCCATGGTGTGCACAGGACGTGGGGTGCAGTGCTGTGGGGCACCCCATGGGTTTGCATAGGGGTGCAGTGCTGTGGGGCACCCCATGGGTTTGCATAGGGGTGCAGTGCCATGGGGCGCCCCATGGGTTTGCACAGGCGTGCAGCACCATGGGGTGCACAGGATGTGGGGTGCAGCGCCATGGGGCGCCCCATGGGTTTGCACAGGCGTGCAGCGCCATGGGGTGCACAGGATGTGGGGTGCAGCGCCGTGGGGCACCCCATGGGTTTGCACAGGCGTGCAGCACCGTGGGGTGCACAGGATGTGGGGTGCAGCGCCATGGGGCACCCCATGGGTTTGCATAGGCGTGCAGCACCATGGGGTGCACAGGATGTGGGGTGCAGTGCCGTGGGGCACCCCATGGGTTTGCACAGGCGTGCAGCGTCGTGGGGCAGCCATGCCGTGGGGCGCCCCATGGGTTTGCATAGGGGTGCAGTGCTGTGGGGTGCACAGGATGTGGGGTGCAGTGCCATGGGGCGCCCCATGGGTTTGCACAGGCATGCAGTGCCATGGGGCAGCCGTGGGGCACCCCATGGGTTTGCACAGGCGTGCAGCACCATGGGGTGCACAAGATGTGGGGTGCAGCGCCATGGGGCGCCCCATGGGTTTGCACAGGCGTGCAGTGCCATGGGGCAGCCGTGGGGCACCCCATGGGTTTGCACAGGCGTGCAGCGCCGTGGGGCAGCCGTGGGGCACCCCCCAACCCCCGCGTCCCCCCGCAGACAGCAAGGCCATCGTGGACGGCAACCTGAAGCTGATCCTGGGCCTCATCTGGACGCTCATCCTGCACTACTCCATCTCCATGCCCATGTGGGAGGACGAGGACGAGGAGGACGCGCGGCGCCAGACGCCCAAGCAGCGGCTGCTGGGCTGGATCCAGAACAAGGTCCCGCAGCTGCCGATCACCAACTTCAACCGCGACTGGCAGGACGGGAAGGCGCTGGGGGCCCTGGTGGACAACTGCGCGCCCGGTGAGCGCGGGGTGCACGGGGGGCAGCGGGGTGCACGGGGGGCTGCAAGCCGTGCAGGGGTGCAGGGGGATCTGCATGGGGCATTGCATACTCTGCATGGGGCATTGCATCCCATGCGGGGGGCATCGGGGTGCACGGGAGGCTGCAATCTGTGCATGGGAGTGCAGGGGTGCAGGGGGATCTGCATGGGGCATTGCATCCTGTGCAGGGTGCATCGGGGTACACGGGGCTGCACCCGGGGCATTGGGGTGCACGGGAAGCTGCAATCTGTGCATGGGAGTGCAGGGGTGCAGGGGGATCTGCATGGGCATTGCATACTCTGCATGGGGCATTGCATCCTGTGCTGGGGACATCAGGGTGCACGGGGGCTGCAATCCATGCATGGGAGTGCAGGGGGATCTTCATGGGGCATTGCATACTGTGCAGGGTGTATCGGGGTGTGCGGGGTGCTGCAGGGAGCTGCGGGGTGCACGGGGGGGCTGCAATCCATGCATGCGGGTGCAGGGGTGCAGGGGGATCTGCATGGGCATTGCATACTCTGCATGGGGCATTGCATCCTGTGCTGGGGACATCAGGGTGCACGGGGGGCTGCAATCCGTGCATGGGAGTGCAGGGGTGCAGGAGGGCTCTGCATGGGGCATTGCATACTCTGCATGGGGCATTGCATCCTGTGCTGGGGACATCAGGGTGCACGGGGGGCTGCAAGCCGTGCATGGGGGTGCAGGGGTGCAGGGGGGCTCTGCATGGGTGTTGCATCCTGTGCAGGGTGCATCGGGGTACACGGGGCTGCACCCGGGGCATTGGGGTGCACGGGAGGCTGCAATCCATGCATGGGAGTGCAGAGGTGCAGGGGGATCTTCATGGGGCATTGCATACTGTGCAGGGTGTATCGGGGTGCGCGGGGCGCTGGGGGGCAGCGGGGTGCACGGGGTGCTGCAAGCCGTGCATGGGGGTGCAGGGGTGCGGGGGGATCTGCATGGGGCATTGCATACTCTGCATGGGGTGTTGCATCCTGTGCTGGAGGCATTGGGGTGCATGGGAGGCTGCAATCCATGCATGGGAGTGCAGGGGGATCTGCATGGGGCATTGCATCCTGTGCTGGAGGCATTGGGGTGCACGGGAGGCTGCAATCTGTGCATGGGGGTGCAGGGGTGCAGGGGGATCTGCATGGGCATTGCATACTCTGCATGGGGCATTGCATCCTGTGCTGGAGGCATTGGGGTGCACGGGAGGTTGCAATCCATGCATGGGGATGCAGGGGTGCGGGGGGATCTGCATGGGGCATTGCATACTGTGCATGGGGCATTGCATCCTGTGCTGGGGTCATCGGGGTGCAAGGGAGGTTGCAATCCATGCATGGGGGTGCAGGGGTGCATGGGGACTCTGCGTGGGGCATTGGGGTGTGTGGGGTGCACAGGGTTGCATCCGGGGCATCGGGGTGCACGGAGGGCTGCAATCCGTGCATGGGGGTGCAGGGGGGCTCTGCATGGGCATTGCATACTCTGCATGGGGCATTGCATCTTTTGCGAGGGACATCGGGGTGCACGGGGCTGCATCCTGTACAAGGGAGGTTGCAACCCATGTATTGGGGTGCTGGGATGCAGGGGGAGTTGCAACCTGTGAATCAGGGTGCAGCGGGTGTTGCAATCCATGCATGCAGTGCTGCAGCACAAGGCGGGGGGCTCTGCACCCCTATGTTGATGCATCAGGGTGCAGAGCGGGGGCTGCACCCCATGCATGGGGGCACCGGGGTGCAGGGGGGCTCCGCACCCCCATGCAGGGTGTGGGGCAGGCCTGGGCCTATGGGGCCTGGGCGCTGTGGTAGGTGTGGGGTTTTGGGGGGCTGCACCCCCATGCACAATCTATGGGGTTGGGCGCTGCACCCCAGGGCTGTGGGTGCATGGGGGTCTCTGCACCCCGGGACTTGGTGCATGGGGGTCTCTGCACCCCGGGGCTGTGGGTGCATGGGGGTCTCTGCGCCCCAGGGCTGTGGGTGCATGGGGGGGCTCTGCACCCAGGAACTTGGTGCATGGGGGTCTCTGCACCCCAGGACTTGGTGCATGGGGGTCTCTGCACCCCGGGGCTGTGGGTGCATGGGGGGCTCTGCACCCCAGGACTTGGTGCATGGGGGTCTCTGCACCCCGGGGCTGTGGGTGCATGGGGGGCTCTGCACCCAGGGACTTGGTGCACGGGGGTCTCTGCACCCCAGGGCTGTGGGTGCATGGGGGTCTCTGCACCCCGGGACTTGGTGCATGGGGGTCTCTGCACCCCAAGGCGGGTGACGGGGCGCGGGGACAGCGGGTGACGGTGACGGTGCCGCAGGGCTGTGCCCGGATTGGGAGAGCTGGGACCCCAACCAGCCCGTGCAGAACGCGCGCGAGGCCATGCAACAGGCGGACGACTGGCTCGGCGTGCCCCAGGTGACGGGGACACCGGGACACCGGGGACACCGGGGGCACCGGGGGTGCTGGGAGCATAGGGGACACCGGGGACATCAGGGGGACCGGGGACATGGGGGGCACTGGGGACACGAGGGGCTCTGAGGACAGTGGGAGCACTGGGGACAGTGGGGCCACTGGGGCCACTGGGAGCACTGGGGGCATAGGGGACACTGGGGACACCAGGGGCACTGGGGACATCAGGGGTACTGGGGACACTGGGAGCACTGGGGACCCTGGCGGGCCCAGGGGACACTGGGGACACTGGGAGCTTAGGGGACACTGGAGACACCAGGGGCACTGGGGACACGGGGGGCACTGGGGATAGTGGGGCCACTGGGGCCAGTAGGAGCACTGGGAGCATAGGGGACACTGGGGACACCAGGGACACTGGGGTACTGGGGACACTGGGAGCACTGGGAGTACTGGGGACCCCGGTGGGCACTGGGGACACTGGGAGCTTAGGGGATGCTGGAGACACCAGGGACACTGGGGACACCAGGGATACTGGGAACACTGGGGATACCGGGGACATGGGGGCACTGGGGGCACCGGCAGTACTGGGGGCACTGGGGGCACTGGGGGTACTGGGAGCATAGGGGGATGCCGGGCATACCAGGGACACTGGGGACACCGGGGGTACTGGGGACACTGGGGGCACCAGGAGTACTGGGGACCCTGGTGGGCACAGGGGACACTGGGGACACTGGGAGCTTAGGGGATCCCGGAGACACCAGGGGCACTGGGGACACGGGGGGCACTGGGGACAGTGGGGCCACTGGGGCCAGTGGGAGCACTGGGAGCATAGGGGACACTGGGGACACCAGGGACACTGGGGACACCAGGGACACCAGGGGTACTGGGAACACTGGGGACACCGGGGGCACCGGGGGTACTGGGGACACTGGGGCCACCTGGAGTACTGGGGACCCCGGTGGGCACTGGGGACACTGGGAGCTTAGGGGATCCCGAAGACACCAGGGACACTGGGGACGCCGGGGACACGAGGGGTACTGGGGACACTGGGGACACTGGGAGCATAGGGGACACCCAGGACACCAGGGACACTGGGGACACTGGGGACAGCAGCGATAGTGGGGACACTGGGGACACCGGGGACACTGGGGGCACCGGGAGTACTGGGGACCCTGGCGGGCACAGGGGACACTGGGGACACTGGGAGCTTAGGGGTCCCTGGGACAGATCCTCCCTGGACGTCCCAGGCCATGGAGGGGTCCCTGGGGTGTCCCTGGGTTGGGAAGAGCCTTGGGGACAGTGGAGGGTCCCTGGAGGGGGGTCAAGGGCTTGGAGGGGCCATGGGGGGTCGAGGGGGTCCTTGGGGTGACCCTGGACGTGGGGATGTCCCAGGGAGGCTGAGAGGGTCCCTGGGCACAGAGGGGACCCTGCCAGGGACAAAGGGACCCTGGGAGCGATAGAGGGGACCCTGGGCATGGAGGGGACCCTGGGGGGCAGAGGGGGGTCTTGGGGGGTGTCTCTGAGCATGGGGTGTCCCTGGGGGGGGCAGATGGGGCCCTCGGGGTGTCTCTGATCATGGGGGACCCCTCAGTGGTCCCTGGGTTTTGAGGGGACCGTGGCGGGTAAAGGGGCACCCTGGGCATGGGGGGATAAAGGGGTCCCGGGTTGGTCGTGGTGACGGAGGGGGGTTTGGGGACCCAAAGGGCACGGGGGTGTCCCCGGCACGCGCTGACGGCCCCGCGGTGCCCAGGTCATCGCCCCCGAGGAGATCGTGGACCCCAACGTGGACGAGCACTCGGTCATGACCTACCTGTCGCAGTTCCCCAAGGCCAAGCTCAAGCCGGGCGCCCCGCTGCGCTCCAAGCAGCTCAACCCGCGCAAGGCGCGCGCCTACGGGCCAGGTGCGCCCGCGGTGGCCTTGGTGGCCTTGGTGGCCTTGGTGCCCACGGTGCCAGCGCCCGCCGGGGCCCTGTCACGGGGTCCCTTGGTGCCCATGGTGCCCGTGGTGCCCTTGGTGCCCGCGGTGCCTGCGCCCTCCGTGTCCCTGTCATGGGGTCCCTGAGCAGGGCCCTTGGTGCCCGCGGTGCCCGCACCTGCCGGTCCCTGTCACGGGGTCCCTTGGTGCCCGCGGTGCCCATGGTGCCCGTGCCCGCTGCGTCCCTGTCATGGGGTCCCTGTCACAGGGCCCTTGGTGCCCATGGTGCCCGCGGGGCCTGCAGCTCCCCGCACCCGCCGGGTCCCCGTCACGAGGTCCCTGCGCGGGGCCCTTGGGGCTCCCCGCTGGTGCCAGGTCGCTGGTGCAGGGGGTGGCGGGTGCTGGGTTGGGGCCGTATGAGTGCCCCGGGCACCCCAAACCCCCTGCACCAACGTGCTGATCCCTGGGTGCCCCACGCACCCTGAGCACCCCATGCTGACCCCCATGCACCCGGAGCACCCTGTTGTACTGATCCCTGAGCACCCCGAGCACCCCATTGCACTGACCCCCGTGCTTCCCAAGCACCCTGAGCACCCCAGTGTGTTGTTCCCCGTGCACCCTGGGCACCCCGAGCACCCTGTTGTGCTGATCCCCGAGCCCCCATCATGCAGCCCCCTGAGCCCCCTATCATTTCCCTCCCCATGCACCCCGAGCCCCCCATTGTGCAGCCCCCTGAGCCCCTTGTTATTCTGCTCCCCATGCACCCCGAGCCCCCCATCATTCCCCTCCCCGTGCACCCCAAGCCCCTCATTGTGCAGCCCCCCAAGCCCCTCATTATTCTGCTCCCCATGCACCCCGAGACCCCCGTCATGCACCCCGAGCCCCTCATCATTCCCGTCCCTGTGCACCCCGAGCCCCGCATTGTGTAGCCCCCCCAAGCTCCCCGAGCCCCCTGTTGTGCAGCTCCCCAAGCCCCCGTCATTCCCCTCCCCATACACCCCAAGCCCCACATCGTGAAGCCCCCCGAGCCCCTCATTATTCTGCTCCCCATGCACCCGGAGCCCCCCATCATTCCCCTCCCCGTGCACCCCAAGCCTCCCATTGTGCACCCCGAGCCCCTCGTCATTCCTGTCCCCGTGCACCCCAAGCCCCCCATCCCGCAGCCCCCCAAGTCCCCCGTCATTCCCCTCCCCATGCACCCCGAGCCCCCCGTGCACCCCAAGCCCCTCATTGTGCATCCCCCTGTGCACCCCGAGGCCCCCATCATGCAGCTCCCCGAGCCCCCCATCATTCCCCTCCCCATGCACCCCGAGCCCCCCGTGCACCCCAAGCTCCTCATTGTGCAGCCCCCTGTGCACCCCGAGGCCCCATCATGCAGCTCCCCGAGCCCCCCATCATTCCCCTCCCCGTGCACCCCGAGCCCCCCGTGCACCCCAAGCTCCTCATTGTGCAGCCCCCTGTGCACCCCGAGGCCCCATCATGCAGCTCCCCGAGCCCCCCATCATTCCCCTCCCCGTGCACCCCAAGCCCCCATCCCGCAGCCCCCCAAACCCCCATCATTCCCCTCCCCATGCACCCCGAGCCCCACATCGTGCAGCCCCCCCAAGCTCCCTGAGCCCCCTGTTGTGCAGCCCCCCAAACCCCCCGTCATTCCCCTCCCCATGCACCCTAAGCCCCCCATCCCGCAGCCCCCCCAAGCTCCCTGAGCCCCCTGTTGTGCAGCCCCCCAAACCCCCCGTCATTCCCCTCCCCATGCACCCTAAGCCCCCCATCCCGCAGCCCCCCAAGTCCCCCGTCATTCCCCTCCCCATGCACCCCGAGCCCCCCGTGCATCCCGAGCCCCTCATTGTGCAGCCCCCTGTGCACCCCGAGGCCCCCATCATGCAGCTCCCCGAGTCCCCCATCATTCCCCTCCCCGTGCACCCCGAGCCCCGCATCCTGCAGCCCCCCGAGCCCCCCATCCCGCAGCCCCCCGAGCCCCGCGCGTTCCCGCAGGGATCGAGCCGCTCGGGAACACGGTGCTGAAGCCGGCGCAGTTCACGGTGGAGACGCTCGAGGCCGGCCTGGGCGAGGTGCTGGTCTACATCGAGGACCCCGAGGGCCACACGGAGGAGGTAGGACCCGGACGCCTGGGCCCCTCCGCCGCGCGGGGGCCCTCCCGTCCCGCCGGGGGGCTGCAGCCGTCCCCTGTCCCCCGCAGGCCAAGGTGGTCCCCAACAACGACAAGAAGCGCACCTACTCCGTCACCTACGTGCCCAAGGTGGCCGGGCTGCACAAGGTGGGTGCCCGGGGCGGGGGGACGTGGCGGGGACCTTGGTGGCACCCAGGGAGCGGCGCGGGGGGGTCCCTTGGGTCTCCTTAGGGGCCCTGGGGGGTTGCACTTAGGGGTCCCGTTGTGGTCCCGGTTGGGTATTGCCATGGGGGTGCTGGGGAGGGTCCTGCTGGGGGGCTCCAGGGGTCCTTTGGGGTTTCCATTGGGGTCTCTGGGGATTTTTGGGGATCCCGTTGGGGACACTGGGGGACATCTCTGGGGATTCTTTGGAGGCCCTATTGGGGACATTGGAGGGCACTTTGGGGTCCCCTTGGGGTCCCTGGGACCCTTTGGGAGCCCCTTTGGGGTCCCTCTTGGGTATTGCAATGGGAGATACTGGGGGGTCTTATTGGGGATTCTGGGGTGGGGGGGTCTCTAGGGGCCCTTTGGGGGTCCCATTGGGGTCCCTGGGAGGGTCTCTGGGGATTTTTGGGGATCCCGTTGGGGACACTGGGGGACATCTCTGGGGATTCTTTGGAGGCCCTGTTGGGGACATTGGGGGGCATCTCTGGGGGCTCTTTAGGGGTCCCATTGGGGTCCCTGGGATCCTTTGGGAGTCCCTTTGGGGTCCCTCTTGGGTATTGCAATGGGAGGTACTGGGGGGTCTTAATGGGGATTCTGGGGGGGGGGTCTCTAGGAGGGTCCCATTGGGGTCCCTGGGGGAATCTCTGTGGATTCTTTGGGGATCCAGTGGGTGACACTGGGGGACATCTCCAGGGTCCCCTTGGGGATCTCATTGGGGTCCCTGTTTTCTATTGCATGGGGGGTCCTTGGGGTGCCCCCGTGGACCCCCCGGTGTCCCTGTGTCTCCGGGTGCCACCCGCCCTGACGCCGGTGCCCGCAGGTGACGGTGCTGTTCGCGGGGCAGAACATCGACAAGAGCCCCTTCGGCGTCACCGTGGCCATGGCCCTGGGTGACGCCAGCAAGGTGACAGCCCGCGGGCCCGGCCTCGAGCCCCACGGCAACGTGGCCAACAAGCCCACCTACTTCGACATCTACACGGCAGGTGGGCACCGCCATGGGGACACGGCGTGGGGACACGGGCTTGGGGACATGGCCACGGCCGCGGGGACGTGGCCATGGGGACACGGCCATGGCTGCGGGGACACAGCCGTGGGGACATGGTCATTGGACATGGCCATGGGAACACAGCCACAGGGACACAGCCACAGCCATGGGGACACAGCCACGGGGACATGGCCACAGGGACTCGGCCATGGGGACACAGCCGTGGGGACACAGCCACGACCATAGGGACACAGCCATGGGGACATGGCCACAAGGACACAGCCATGGCCATGGGGACATGGCCATGGGGACACAGCCACGGGGACATGACCATGGGGATATGGCCATGGGGACACGGCCACAGGGACACGGCCATGGGGACACAGCCATGGCTGCGGGGACACGGCCATGGGGACACGGCCATGGGGACACAGCCACGGGGACACGGCCACAGGGACATGGCCATGGGGGCACAGCCATGGGGACACGGCAACGGCCACGGGACATGGCCACAGGGACACAGCCACGGGGACATGGCCATGGGGACACAGCCATGGGGACACGGCCACAGCCGTGGGGACACAGCCACAGGGACACAACCACGGGGACACAGCCATGGGGCCATGACCATGGCCACGGGAACATGGCCATGGGGACACAGCTACGACCGCGGGGACACGGCCATGGGGACACGGCCACGGGGACATGACCATGGCCACGGGAACATGGCCATGGGGACACAGCCACGACCGCAGGGACACGGCCATGGGGACACAGCCACGGGGACATGACCGTGGGGACACAGCCTTGGGTATGGGGACGTGGCCACAGGGACGCAGCCACAGGGATACAGCCACAACCACAGGGACATGGCCGTGGGGACACAGCCACAGGGACACAACCATGGGGACACAGCCATGGGGACTTGGCCATGGGGACATGACCGTGGGGACACAACCACAGGGACACGGCCACGGGGACACAGCCACAGCCGCGGGGACATGGCCATGGGGACACAACCATGGGGACACGGCCACGGCCACGGGACATGGCCACGGGGACACAGCCACGGGGACACGGCCATGGGGACACAGCCATGGCCTCGGGGATATGGCCACGGGGACACAGCCACAGCCGTGGGGACACAGCCACAGGGGCACAGCCACAGGGACACAACCATGGGGACATGGTCATGGGGACATGGCCACGGGGACACAGCCACAGCGACATGGCCATGGGGACACAGCCACAGTGGCTCTGCAGGGTCACGGTGGCACCTTGGCACATCTGGGTGGCACCAGAGCTGTGGCATTGCCACACGTGTGCCATGTCCCCAAGCTTTGCTAATGGTGGAGATGGGATGTGCCCAGGTGGCACTGAGCCCAGGCATTGCCATGGGGGTACATGTGACATGCAGGTGGCATCGAGCCCTTGGCATTGCCATAGGAGGGACATGTCACATCCAGGTGGCATTGAGCCCGGGTATTGTCATGATGGGGACATGGCATGTCCAGGTGGCACCGAGCCCAGGTATTGTCATGATGGGGATGTGACATGTCCAGGTGGCACCATGGCATTGCTATGGTGG
Organism: Tinamus guttatus; assembly: GCF_059628265.1. Taxonomy (NCBI): domain Eukaryota; kingdom Metazoa; phylum Chordata; class Aves; order Tinamiformes; family Tinamidae; genus Tinamus; species Tinamus guttatus. The sequence continues at coordinate 101,856 of NW_028289028.1, forward strand.
CAATGTCATATGTCCAGGTGGCACCGAGCTTGCAGCATGTCTGTGGTAGGGACATGGCACATCCAGGTGGCACCGAGCCCTGGCATTGCCATGATGAACATGTGGCACATCTGGGTAGCATTGACCCCTTGGCAATGCCAGCATGGGGACATCCAATGCCAGGTGACAATAAGCCCAGGCACTGCCATCACGAGGACGTGACACCACGTGGTCAGGTGGCCTCACGCTTGTGGCTTTGCCATAGAGGGGAGGTGACATGACCAGGTGACACTGAGAGCAGGCATTGCCGTGGTGGACATGTGGCACATCCAGGTGGCACCGAGCCCTTGAGAGTGCCATGGTGGGGACATGGCACATCGAGGTGGCACCGAGCCCAGGTATTGTCATGATGGGGACATGGCACATCCGGGTGGCACTGAACCCTTGAGAGTGCCATGGCGGGGACATGGCACATCCAGGTGGCACCGAGCCCAGCCATTGCCACCATGGGACATGGCCTGTCCAGGTGGCATGGAGCCCTTTGCATTGCCACACTGGGGATGTGGCATGTCCAGGTGGCACCGAGCCCAGGTATTGTCATGATGGGGACATGGCACATCCAGGTGGCACCGAGCCCAGGTATTTTCATGATGGGGACATGGCCTGTCCAGGTGGCATGGAGCCCTTTGCATTGCCATGGCAGGGACATGGCACATCCAGGTGGCACCATGGCATTGCACTGGCGAAGAGTTGGCACATCCAGGTGTCACCAAGCCCGAGCATCCCCATCACGGTCACAGGGCCCCACATGCCCAGGTGCCACGGAGCCCGTGTCCCCTCCGCGAGGCTCCCGGTGGCCCTGGCGCCGCGGTGGCCCCGCGGTGCCGGCGGTGGCACTGAGGCCGTGTCCCCGCGTGGCAGGGGCCGGCCCCGGCGACGTCGGGGTGGTCATCGTGGACCCGCAGGGCCGGCGGGACACGGTGGAGGTGATGCTGGAGGACAAGGGGGACAACATCTACCGCTGCACCTACCGGCCCGTCCTCGAGGGGCCGCACACCGTCTACGTCACCTACGCCGGCGCCCAGGTCCCCAAGAGCCCCTTCACCGTCAACGTGGCGGAAGGTGAGGCCGCGGTGTCCCCAGGGTGTCCCCATGGGTCCCCATGGTTCTCTGGTGGCCCCATGGCTCCCTCTGTCCCTGAAGGGTCTCCACGGTGCCCTATGGTGACCCATGGCACTCTCTGTCCCCAGGGTGGTCTTTATGGCACCTTCTAGCCCCAGGGTGTCCCTATGGCACCCTCTGTCCCCAGGGCAACCCCGCGGCACCCTTTGCCCTATGGTGTCCCCATGGCACCCTCTGTCCCTGGGGTGTTCCTGTGTCACCTCCTAGTCCCAGGGTGGCCCTGTGGCACCCCTGTCCCCAGGTACCCCCACAGCACCCCTGTCCCCGCAGGCTCCCTGTCCCCAGGATGTCCCCAGGGCACCCCTGTCCCCCCGCGTGTCCCCAGGCTCCCCATCCCCAGTGTCCCCAGACTTCCCATCCCCAGTGTCCCCATGCCACCCCTGTTCCCCAGGCATCTCCAGGTTCCTTGTCCCCATGGCATCCCCACCCTGGATGTCCCCAGACTCCCTGTCGCCCAGAGTGTCCCCACAGCACCCCCGACCCCCAGGTGTCCCCACGACGCCCCCATCCCCTGGGCGTCCCCAGGTCCCCAGGCTCCTTGTCCCCATGGCATCCCCACCCCCTGGGCGTCCCCAGGCTCCTTGTCCCCATGCCAGCCCTGTTCCTCAGGCATCTCCGGGTTCCTTGTCCCTGCGGCATCCCCATCCCCTGAATGTCCCCAGCCTCCGTGTCCCCACAGCACCTCCATCCCACGGGTGTCCCCACAGCTCCCCATCCCTCAGGCACCCCAGGCCCTTTGTCCCCATGGCATCCCCATCCCTCAGGTCCCCCATGCTCCTTGTCCCCATGGTACCCCCATCCCCTGGATGTCCCCAGACTCCCTGTCACCCAGAGTGTCCCCACGTCACTCCTGTCCCCCGGGCGCCGCAGGCTCCTTGTCTCCATGGCATCCCCATCCCTCGGGCATCTCCAGGCTCCTTGTCCCCATGGCACCCCCGTCCCCTGGGTGTCCCCATGGCTCCCCATCCCCTGGGCATCCCCAGACCTCTTGTCCCCATGGCACCCCTGTCCCCTGGGTGTCCCCAGACTCCCTGTCCCCTAGAGTGTCCCCACAGCTCCCCATCCCCCAGGCATCCCAGGCCCCTTGTCACCATGGCACCCCCGTCCCCTGGGTGCCCCCAGGCCCCTTGTCCCCACAACACCCCCATCCCCTGGGTGTCCCCAGGCCCCTTGTCCCCTAGAGTGTCCCCACGACACCCCCATCTCCCGGGCGTCCCCAGGCCCCTTGTCCCCATGGCACCCCCGTCCCCTGGGTGTCCCCACAGCTCCCCATCCCTTGGGCATCCCCAGGTCCCTTGTCCCCTAGAGTGTCCCCAAGGCTCCTCCGTCCCCCGGGCTCCCCATCCCTTGGGCATCCCCAGGTCCCTTGTCCCCTAGAGTGTCCCCGTGGCTCCTCCATCCCCCGGGCTCCCCATCCCTTGGGCATCCCCAGGTCCCTTGTCCCCTAGAGTGTCCCAATGGCTCCCCCGTCCCCCGGGCGCCCCGTCCCCGCGGTGGCCGCCGGGTGACCCTCGTGCCGCAGCGTGCAACCCGTCGGCGTGCCGGGCCACGGGCCGGGGGCTGCAGCCCAAGGGCGTCCGCGTCAAGGAGGTGGCCGACTTCAAGGTGCACACGAGGGGCGCGGGCAGCGGCGAGCTGCGCGTGCTGGTCAAGGGGCCCAGTAAGTGCCGCGCGGGGACACCCTGGGGACGTGTGTGCGGGTGTGCATGGGGGACACTCTGGGGACGTGTGTGCGGGTGTGCGTGGGTGTGTGTGGGTGTGTGGGTGTGCACGGGGGACACCCCGGGGACGTGTGTGCGGGTGTGCATGGTGACACCCTGGGGACGTGTGTGCGGGTGTGCATGGGTGTGTGTGGGTGTGCACGGGGGACACCCCGGGGACGCGTGTGAGGGTGTGCACAGGGACACGTGCGCGGGTGTGCGTGGGTGTATGCAGGTGGACACCCTGGGGACATGTGTGCACGGGTGTGCAGGGGTGTATGCGAGCGTGCATGGATGTATGCATGCGTGGGTGTATGCGGTGACACCCTGGGGACATGTGTGCCGGTGTGCATGGTGACACCCTGGGGGCGTGTGTGCGGGTGTGCGTGGGTGTGCACGGGGGACACCCCGGGGACGCGTGTGCGGGTGTGCACGGGGACACGTGCATGGGTGTGCATGGGTGTATGCAGGTGGACACCCTGGGGACATGTGTGCCGGTGTGCACAGGGACACCCCGGGGACATGTGTGTGGGCACAGGGGACACGTGCATGGGTGTGCATGGGTGTATGTGGGTGTGCACAGGGGACACCCTGGGGACGTGTGTGCGAGTGTGCATGGGTGTGTGTGGGTGTGCGCAGGGGACACCCTGGGGACATGCATGCCGGTGTGGACGGGTGTGCGTGGGTGTATGTGAGCATGCATGGGTGTATGCGGTGACATCCTGGGGACGTGTGTGCAGGTGTGCACGGGGACACCCTGGGGACATGCATGCCGGTGTGGACGGGTGTGCGTGGGTGTATGTGAGCATGCATGGGTGTATGCGGTGACACCCTGGGGACATGTGTGCAGGTGTGCATGGGTGTGCGTGGGTGTATGCGAGCGTGCATGGGTGTATGCGGTGACACGCCGGGGACGTGAGCGGGTGTGCATGGGGGACACTCTGGGACGTATGTGTGGGTGTGCATGGGTGTGCATGGGTGTGTGGATGTATATGGTGACACCCTGGGGACGTGTGCATGGGGGACACGCTGGGAACATGTGCGCAGGTGTGCACGGGTGTATGCGGGTGTGTGCAGGTGACACCCTGGAGACGTGCGCGGGTGTGCACGGGTGTGCGTGGGTGTATGCGGTGACACCCTGGGGACGTGAGCGGGTGTGCATGGGGGACACTCTGGGGACGTGTGCATGGGTGTGCACGGGTGTATGCGAGTGTGTGTGTGTACACGGATGAGACCCTGGGGATGTGCGCGTGGGTGTGCGTGGATGTGGGTGTGTGCAGGTGTGCATGGGGACATGTGTGGGTGTGCATGGGTGTGCACGGCTATATGTGAGCATGCGTGGGTGTACGTGGTGACACCGTGGGGACGTGTGTGCGGGTGTGCGTGGATGTGCCCGGCTGTATGCGGGGAACACCCTGGGGCCATGAGTGCGGGTGTGCATGGGTGTGCACGGCTATATGTGAGCGTGCGTGGGTGTACGTGGTGACACCCTGGGGACGTGTGCACGTCTATTTATGGGTGTGCACGGGTGTGCATGGGGACATGAGTGCGGGTGTGTGCGGGGTAGTGCTGCCCCCTCCTGGGGAACAACAGCCACACGTCGACTGTACAGCGGGGCTGCGGGTGTGCGGCATGGCACGCGCGGCTGTTGCACACGCGTGTGGCAGTGCGAGGTGATGCACGTGCATGCAGCAATGCACACGTGCAACAGTGCACGCGTGCAGCCGTGTGTGAATGTGGCAGGGCCCTGTGGGGTTGGGGGTGCATGGGATGACATGCGTGGCCGTTTGCACGTGAATGTGGCAGTGCACACGTGTGCAGCAATGCACATGCATGTAACAACGCACATATGTGCAACGTTGCATGTGTGCAGCCAGACATATGCATGGCAGGGCCTGGGGGGCAGAGTGTGCGTGGGTTTGCACACACGACTGCGCATGCTTTTGATGGTGTGCATGCATGCAGCAATGCACATGCACACAGCAATGCACACCCGTGCCCCAATGCACATACGTGCAGCAATGCACACCCCTGCGTCAATGCACACACGTGCAGCAATGCACATACATGCACCAATGCACACACATGCACCAATGCACATACGTACATCAATGCACATACATGCAGCAATGCACATACGTGCAGCAATGCACACGCATGCAGCAATGCACATACGTGCAGCAATGCACACGCATGCAGCAATGCACACCCCTGCGTCAATGCACATACGTGCAGCAATGCACATGCATGCAGCAATGCACATACGTACATCAATGCACATGCATGCAGCAATGCACACCCATGCAGCAATGCACACCCATGCATCAATGCACACCCATGCAGCAATGCACATGCATGCAGCAATGCACACATGTGTGTCAATGCACATACGTGCAGCAATGCACACTCATGCAGCAATGCACATGCATGCAGCAACACACACAGTCATGCACACACATGCAGCCATGCCCATGCATGTGCATGGCAGGGGCTCCCTGCAGCATGGCAGAGCACAGGGGAGTGCAAACGTGCACGTGTGGCTGCCGGGTGGCGCGGTGGCCGCGGTGGCCCTGACGTGTCCCCGCGCAGAGGGCACCGAGGAGCCGGTGAAGGTGCGGGACGCGGGTGACGGCGTCTACGAGTGCGAGTACTACCCCGTGGTGCCCGGCAAGTACGTGGTGACCATCACGTGGGGCGGCTACGCCATCCCCCGCAGGTGAGCCGCGCGCGTGCAAGGGCACGGGGAGTGTGCAAGGGGGGTGCAGAGTCGTGCAAAGGCCTGGGGAGTGTGCAAGAGGCATGCACGGCCATGCAATGGGTGTGTGAGGGCGTGCAAGGGTGTGCAGGGCCATGCAAAGGCATGTGGGGGTGTGCAAAGGACACGCACAGGCCTGAAGGAGTGTGCAAGGGGCGTGCAGGGACATGCAGAGATGAGCAGGGTGCATGCAGGGACATGCAAAGGTGTTTGGGGTGTGCAAGGGACACACGCAGGTGTGTGCAAGGGGCATGCAAGGGACACACGTAGACCTGCAGAGGTGTAAAAGAGGCATGCATGACCGTGAAACGGGTGTGCAATGGGTGTGCAAAGGACATGCACAGGCCTGAAGGAGTGTGCAAGGGGCGTGCAGGGACATGCAAAGATGAGCAAGGTGCATGCAGGGACATGCAAGGACACGCGCAGGCCTGCAGGGACGTGAAGGGGCATGCAAAGGTGTGTGGGGTGTGCAAGGGACATGTATAGGTGTGCAGGAGTGTGCAAGGGGTGTGCAAGAGTCATGCATGGGTGTACAGGGGGCATGCAAGGCACATGCACATGCATGCCGGAGGGCTCAGGGTCATGCAGAGGGGATGCATGGGTGTGCAGACTGTGCAAGGGCATGCAGAGTGTGCATGGGCGTGCATGGGTGTGCAAGGGCGTGCATGGGCGTGCAAGGCGTGCGAGCCGTTGCTCTCGCCCACCGCAGCCCCTTCGAGGTGCAGGTGGCACCGGCGCCCGGCTCGCAGAAGGTGCGGGCCTGGGGACCCGGCCTGGAGACGGGCATGGTGGGCAAGTCGGCCGACTTCGTGGTGGAGGCCATCGGCACCGAAGTGGGCACCCTGGGTGAGCACGGGCGGCGCGGGCCACCCGCGGGGACAGCTGGTGGCCTGGTGGGGACGCGGGCGTGGGCTGGAGGGCAGCGTCATGGGGATGTGGGCACAGGTTGGAGGGCACCGTGTGGAGAACATGGGCATGGATAGGGGGACGCCATGGTGGGGACGTGGACGTGGACCAGGGGGACACCATGGTGGGGACACAGGCATGGGTTGGAGGCACTGTGCTGAGGACGTGAGCATGGATAGGGGGACACCATGGTGGGGACGTGGGCTTGGGTTGGAGGCACTGTGCTGAGGACGTGGGCATGGACCAGGGGGACACCATGGTGGGGACGTGGTCTTGGGCTGGAGGGCACCGTGTGGAGAACATGGGCATGGATAGGGGGACCATGGTGGGGATGTGGGCTTGGAGCAGGGGGACACCATGGTGGAGATGTGGACATGGACCAGGGGGACACCATGGTGGGGACATGGGCTTAGGTTGGAGGCACTGTGCTGAGGACGTGGGCATGGATAGGGGGACACCATGGTGGGGACATGCACATGGACCAGGGGGACACCATGGTGGGGATGTGGGCTTGGGTTGGAGGCACTGTGCTGAGGATGTGGGCATGGACAGGGGGACACCATGGTGGGGACATGCACATGGACCAGGGGGACACCATGGTGGGGCCGTGGGCACAGGTTGGAGGGCACCGTGTGGAGAACATGGACATGGATAGGGGGACACCATGGTGGGGACATGCACATGGACCAGGGGGACACCATGGTGGGGACATGGGCTTGGGTTGGAGGCACTGTGCTGAGGACATGGGCATGGATAGGGGGACACCATGGTGGGGACATGGACTTGGACCAGGGGGACACCATGGTGGGGACATGGGCTTGGGCAGGGGACACAGTGGTGGGGACATGGACACAGATTGGGGTGCACCATGGCAGGGACACGGGCTTGGAGCAGGGGACGCAGTGGTGGGGACAAGGCCACAGCCCAGGGGACCCCGTGGCAGGGACATGGGCTCAACTTGGGGGCCACCCATCTGGATCTCCAACCAGGGGCCACCACGATGGGGCCACAGGGGCCACCATCATGCGGCCCACGATGGGGACACGCGGCCCGCGCGGAGCCCCTCGCTGGGCGCTGACGGCCGCGTCCCCTTGTCACAGGCTTCTCCATCGAGGGCCCGTCGCAGGCCAAGATCGAGTGCGACGACAAGGGCGACGGCTCGTGCGACGTGCGCTACTGGCCCACGGAGCCGGGCGAGTACGCGGTGCACGTGGTGTGCGACGACGAGGACATCAAGGACAGCCCCTTCATCGCGCACATCCTGCCCGCCGCCCACGACTGCTTCCCCGAGAAGGTGACGGGGACCCCCTGCACCCCGGGGTCCTGCTGCCCATCCGGGCACCCCTCCCCGAGCCCCTGCATCCTGCTCCCCGGACAAGCAGCCCTGCAACTGCGGGCACGGACCTGCTCCGGGCACCGTGTTGCATGTGGGCATCCCCTGCAGCTTCTGCACCCCAGGGCTCCGCTCCCCATCTGGGCACCCCCTGCACCCTGCTCCCCATCTGGGCACCCTCTGCACCCCCTGACCCTGCACCCTGCTCCCGATCTGGGCACCCTCTGCACCCCAAGGTCCCACTTCCCATCTGGGCACCCTCTGCACCCCTGCACGCTGCACCCTGCTCCCCATCTGGGCACCCCCTGCTCCTCATCTGGGCACCCCCTGCTCCCTATCCGGGCATCCTCTGTGCCCCTGCACCCTGCTCCCCATCCAGGAACCTTCTGCACCCCAGGGCTCTGCTCCCCACTTGGGCACCCTCTGCAGCCCTGCACCCTGCTCCCCATCTGGGCACCCCCTGCACCTCCTGCACCCCAGGGTCCGGCTCCCCATCCGGGCATCCTCTGCACCCCCTGACCCTGCTCCTTATCCAGGCACCTTCTGTGCCCCTGCACCCTGCTCCCCACCTGGGCACCCCCTGCTCCCCATCCAGGCATCCTCTGCACCCCCTGACCTTGCACCCTGCTCCTTATCTGGGCACCCCCTGCACCCCCAGCACCCTGCTTCCCATCCAGGAACCTTCTGCACCCCCTGACCCTGCACCCTCCTCCTTATCTGGGCACCTTCTGCACCCCCAGCACCCTGCTCCCCATCCAGGAACCTTCTGCACCCTAGGGCCCCACTCCCCATCCGGGCACCCCCTGCTCCCCATCTGGGCACCCTTGCACCCTATCCGGGCATCCTCTGTGCCCCTGCACCCTGCTCCCCATCCAGGAACCTTCTGCACCCCAGGGCTCTGCTCCCCACTTGGGCACCCTCTGCACCCCTGCACCCTGCTCCCCATCTGGGCACCCCCTGCACCTCCTGCACCCCAGGGTCTGGCTCCCCATCTGGGCACCCTCTGCACCCCCTGACCCTGCTCCTTATCCAGGCACCTTCTGCACCCCCTGACCCTGCACCCTGCTCCTTATCTGGGCACCTTCTGCACCCCCAGCACCCTGCTCCCCATCCAGGAAGCTTCTGCACCCTAGGGCCCCACTCCCCATCCGGGCACCCCCCACTCCCCATCTGGGCACCCCCTGCACCCCCTGACCTTGCACCCTGCTCCCCATCCAGGCACCTTCTGCACCCCCTGACCCTGCTCCCCACCTGGGCACCCTCTGCACTTCTGGGACCTGTTCCCTACCCAGGGCCCCTCTGCACCCCTTGGCACCCCCTGCATCGGTGACCTTGTTTGGGCACCCTGCCCCATCCGGGCACCCTTTGCACCCCGCTGCACCCTGCTCCCCATATGGCACCTTCTGCACCCCATCCTGGCACCCCCTGCACCCCAGGGCTCCGCTCCCCATCCAGGCACCTCCTGCACCCTGCTCCCCATCCGGGCACCCCTGGGTGTCCCCTGGGTGTCCCCTGCACCCCCGGGGTGCCCGCTGATGCCCTGGCCCGCAGGTGAAGGCCTTCGGGCCGGGGCTGGAGCCCACGGGCTGCATCGTGGACAAGCCGGCCGAGTTCACCATCGACACGCGCGGCGCCGGCAAGGGCGACCTCAAGCTCTACGCCCAGGTAGGGGACGGGGACGGGGACAGGTCCCGGGGTGCCACATGGGGGTCCCGGGGCGCCCGCCTGGCCTCACGGCTGCCGCCACCTCGCAGGACGCCGAGGGCTTCCCCATCGACATCAAGGTGAAGGACAACGGGGACGGCACCTACCACTGCGTCTACGTGCCCACCAAGCCCATCAAGCACACGGTCATCGTCACCTGGGGCGGCGTCAACACCCCCCGCAGCCCCTTCCGCGTGCGTGAGGGGCATGGGGACAAGGACATGGGGCACGGGGACAAGGACGTGGGGCATGGGGACAAGGACATGGGGCACGGGGACAAGGACGCCGGGCAAGGGGACAGGGTGTGGGGCACGGGGACAAGGACATGGGGCATGGGGACAAGGATGCCGGGCAAGGGGACAAGGACGCGGGGCACAGGGACAAGGACACCGGGCACGGGGACAGGGTGTGGGGCACAGGGACAAGGACGCAGGGCACAGGGACAAGGACACGGGGCATGGGGACGAGGACGCCGGGCAAGGGGACAAGGACGCCGGGCAAGGGGACAGGGTGTGGGGTACAGGGACAAGGACGCGGGGCACGGGGACAAGGACGCCGGGCACGGGGACAAGGATGCGGGGCATGGGGACAGGGTGTGGGGCACGGGGACAAGGACGCAGGGCACAGGGACAAGGACGCGGGGCATGGGGACAAGGACACGGGGCACGGGGACAAGGACATGGGGCACGGGAACAGGGTGTGGGGCACGGGGACAAGGACATGGGGCATGGGGACAAGGACATGGGGCACGGGGACAAGGACACCGGGCAAGGGGACAGGGTGTGGGGCACGCAGGGTGCCGAGGATGGGGGTGCTGGGCATGGGGACAGGGTGCCCGGCATGCGAGGACAGAGGCACTGGCCTTGGGGACAAGGTGTCAGGAGAGCAGAGCAGGGGTGCTGGCCTTGGGGACAGGGTGCCAGGCACACGGGATGCTGGGAACAGGTGCCGGGATCTGGGAATGCCGGGCATGGAGATGGACTGCCAGGCCCACAGGGTGCTGGGGACAGTGCCAGGGTGCCAGGCGTGGGGACAGAGTGCCAGACACACAGGGTGCAAAGGATGGGGACACTGGATATGGGGACAGAGTGCCAGGCATGCGCGGTGCCAGGGATAGGGATGCTGGTCATGGGGGTAGGATCCCAGGGGATAAGGATGGGGATGCTGGACATGGGAACAGGGTACCACCTGTGCAGGGTGGGAGGGATGGGGACACTGCACATGGGGACGGGACGCTGGGTGCCAGGGATGGGGATGCTGGACATGGGAATGGGAAGCTGGGTACCAAGGATGGGGATGCTGGGCATGGGAATGGGAAGCTGGGGATCTGGGGATGGAGATACCGGGCAGGGGCACGGGATGCGGAGTGCCAGGGATGGGGATGCTGGGCATGGGAATGGGAAGCTGGGGATCTGGGGATGGAGACATCAGGCAGGGGCACAGAATGCTGAGTGCCAGGGATGGGGATGCTGGGCATGGGAACAGGGTGCCAAGAACGGGGGATGCTGGGCATGGAGACAGGATGCGGAGTGCCAGGGATTGGGAATGCTGGGGACAGGGACAGGATGAAGGGTGCCAGGGATGAGGATGCTGGGCATGGGGATGAGATACTGAGTGCCAGGAATGGGGATACTGGGCACGGAGACAGGATGCTGGGTACCAGGGATGGGAATGCCAGGTACAGGGATGGGATGCAGAGTACCACGAATGGGGATGCTGGGCACAGGGACAGGATGCAGAGTGCCAGAGATGGGGATGCTAGACATGGGAATGGGATGCTGGGTACCAGGGGTGGTGATGCCGGGTACAGGGACGGGATGCAGAGGGCCAAGGATGGGAATGCTGGGTACAGGGATGGGATGCAGAGCGCCAGGAATAGGGATGCTGGGCACAGGGATGGGATGCAGAGTGCCAGGGATGGGGATGCTAGACATGGGAATGGGATGCAGAGTGCCAGGGATGGGGATGCCAGGCACAGGGACGGGATGCAGAGTGCCAGGAGTGGGGATGCCGGGTACAGGGACAGGATGCTGGGTGCCAGGAATGGGAATGCTGGGCATGGGGACAGGATGCAGAGTGCCAGGGATGGGGATGCCGGGTACAGAGACGGGATGCAGAGTGCCAGGGATGGGAATGCCGGGCACAGGGACAGGATGCTGGGTACCAGACATGGGGATGCCGGGCATGGGGACAGGATGCAGAGTGCCAGGGATGGGGATGCTGGACATGGGAATGGGATGCTGGGTACCAGGGATGCAGATGCCAGGCACAGGGACAGGATGCTGGGTACCAGGGATGGGGATGCTGGGCAGGGGGACGGGATGCTGGGTACCAGGGATGCAGATGCTGGGCACAGGGACGGGATGCTGGGTACCAGGGACGCGGATGCCGGGTGCTGGGACGGGATGCTGGGTACCAGGGACGCGGATGCCGGGCAGGGGCGCAGGACGCCGTGCCCGCGGGGCGCAGGACACCCGCGGGTGACGCGTCACCGCCGCCGCGCAGGTGAGCGTGGGCGAGGGCAGCCACCCGGGCAGGGTGAAGGTCTACGGGCCGGGCGTGGAGAAGACGGGACTCAAGGCTGGAGAACCCACCTACTTCACCGTGGACTGCAGCGAGGCCGGGCAAGGTGGGCGCCGCGGCCGGGGGGGCGCCGGGGCGGGGCGCGCGTGCCCCCCGCGCGCTCACGGGCACCGTGCAGGCGACGTGAGCATCGGCATCAAGTGCGCGCCCGGCGTCGTGGGGCCGCTCGAGGCCGACATCGACTTCGACATCATCAAGAACGACAACGACACCTTCACGGTCAAGTACACGCCGCCCGGCGCCGGCCTCTACACCATCATGGTGCTCTTCGCCAACCAGGTACCCTGGGTGCTGCTGGTGTGCCTGGCACCCTGCGCCCTGCTCTGCACATTTGGGTGCTCCCGTCCATATCTGGCACTCTGTTCTGCACCCATGGGTGCTGTCCTCCATGCCTGGCACCCTGCTCTGCACCCATGGCTGCCCTCCTCCATGCCTGGCACCCTGCTCTGCACCCATGGGTGCTCCCGTCCATATCTGGCACTCTGTTCTGCACCCGTGGGTGCTGTCCTCCATGCCTGGCACCCTGCACCCTGCTCTGCACCTTTGGGTGCTCCCCTCCATGCCTGGGACCTTGTCCTGCACCCATGGGTGCTCCCCTGCATGCCTGGCACCCTGCTCTGCACCCGTGGGTGCTCCCGTCCATGCCTGGCACCCTGCCCTGCACCCATGGGTGCTGTCCTCCATGCCTGGCACCCTGCTCTGCACCCATGGGTGCTCCTCTCCATGCCTGGCACCCTGCTCTGCACACCCAGCAGCCTGTTCTGCACCCATGGGTGCTCACCTGCATGCCTGGCACTCTGCTCTGCACCCATGGGTGCTCCCATCCATATCTGGCACTCTGTTCTGTGCCCATGGGTGCTGTCCTCCATGCCTGACACCCTGCACCCTGCTCTGCACATTTGGGTGCTCCCCTCCATGCCTGGCACCCTGCGCCCTGCTCTGCACCCATGGGTGCTCCCATCCATATCTGGCACTCTGTTCTGCACCCATGGGTGCTGTCCTCCATGCCTGGCACCCTGCGCCCCTGCTCTGCACCCATGGGTGCTCCCCTCCATGCCTGGCACCCTGCTCTGCACTCCAGCAGCCTGTTCTGCACCCATGGGTGCTCACCTGCATGCCTGGCACCCTGTACTCTGCCCTGCACCCATGGGTGCTCCCCTCCAAGCTTGACACCCTGCTCTGCACCCATGGGTGCTCCCGTCCATATCTGGCACCCTTCTCTGCACCCATGGGTGCTCCCGTCCATGCCTGGCACCCTGCTCTGCACCCTAGGGCACCCCGTCCTGCACCCATGGGTGCACCTCCTCAGTCTCCCTCCCCATCGCCACGTGTGTCCCTTGTCCCCTGGCACTGTCACTCCTTGGCAGTGTCCCCTGGCCCTTGGCAGCGTCCCCCGCTCGCTGGCAGTGCCACCCAGTCTCCTGCTGTGTCCTTGGCGCCTTTGCCATGTCCTCTGCCGCTGGCAGCGTGTTGTCCCCCAGCCCCCCCCAAATGTCCCTTGTCCCTTGCAGTGTCACTTGTCCCTGGCAAGCTCCCCTGCAGCAGTGTCCCTCGTCCCTTGCAAATGTCACTCGTGCTTGGCAGTGCCACTCCTGGCCCTGCAACTGTCCCTGCCGGCAGTGTCCCATGCAGTGTCCCTCGTCCCATGCAGTGTCCCTTGTCCCATGCAGTGTCCCTTGTCCCATGCAGTGTCTTCTCTCTGCAATGGCGTTCCTTGTCCCCTGCAAATGTCCCTCATTGCCAGCAGTGTCCCATGCAGTGTCCCTCATCCCATGCAGCGTCCCTTGTCCCATGCAGTGTCCTCTCTCTGCAATGGTGTTCCTTGTCCCCTGCACGTGTCCCTTGTCCCCAGCAGTGTCACTCCTGGCTCACACAAGCGTCCCTCACCCCCTGCAAATGTCCCTCATTGCTGGCAGTGTCCCATGCAGTGTCCCTCGTCCCATGCAGTGTCCCTTGTCCCATGCAGTGTCCTCTCTCTGCAATGGCGTTCCTTGTCCCCTGCACGTGTCCCTTGTCCCCAGCAGTGTCACTCCTGGCTCACACAAGCGTCCCTCACCCCCTGCAAGCGCCCCCATGGTGGCAGCGCCCCTCGGTGTCCCCGGTCCCGTGCCACGTCCCCGCTCTGCAGCAGTGTCCCTTGTCCCGCAGGAGATCCCCAGCAGCCCCTTCCGCATCAAGGTGGAGCCGTCGCACGATGCCACCAAGGTCAAGGCCGAGGGGCCGGGGCTGAGCCGCACGGGTGAGGGTCGGCACCGAACCGGGACCGGACCGGGACCGGGCCGGGGGAGGGGCTCGGGGCGGGGCTCCGGGCCGGTTCGGGGCGGGTCCAGGGGCCGGGAGTTGCGGGTCGGGACCAGAACCGGGTCCGGGACCGGAGTCGGCTCCGGGCCGGGAGTTGGGACGGGGGTCGGGCCAGGTCCCGGGGTCAGGGTCCCAGTCTGGGGGTCGGAGCCGGGACCCGGGATCGGAGCCGGGTCCAGGGTCTGGGTCGGGTCTAGGTGTCGGGTCCGAGTCCGGGGCTTGGAGCCGGGTTCACGTGTTGGGCCGGGGATCAGAGCCGGGTCTGGGCGGGACCGGGTCTAGGGTCTGGGTCGGGTCCAGGTGTCAGGTCCGGGGCCGAGCATCGGAGCCAGGTCCGGTCCGGGGCTCGGGTGCAGGGGCTGGGTCGGAGCCGGGTCCAGCCGGTGGGTGGGCCGGGTCCGGGGGGCGGGTCCGGATGTTGGGTCGGGGCGGGGTCCGGTCCGGTCCGGTCCGGGTCTGGTCGGGAGGCGGGACCGAGACCGGGGCCGGGGCCGGGGCTGGGGCCGGGGTCGGAGCCGGGGCCGGGGTCGGAGCCGGGGCCGGGACCGAGACCGGGGCCGGGGCCGGGACCGAGACCGGGACCAGGGCCGGGGCCGGGGCCGCTCCGGGTGCAGGTGCCGGGCCGGGGGTGTCGGGTCCGTGGGGGTCCGGTCCGGGTGGCTGGTCGAGAGGCGGGACCGAGACCGGGACCGGGACCGAGACCGAGACCGAGACCGAGACCGGGGTCGGGGTCGGGGTCGGGGTCGGAGCCGGAGCCGGGGCCGCTCCGGGTGCGGGTGCCGGGCCGGGATGCCGGGTCCGTGGGGGTCCGGTCCGGGTGGTTGGTCGGGAGGCGGGACCGGGACCGGGGCCGGGCCGGGCCGCCTCCGGGTGCCGCTCCGGGTGCAGGTGCAGGTGCTGGTCCGGTTGCCGGTGCCGGTCCGGTCCGGTCCGTCCCGCGTGGGCGGGCGCTGACGCTGCCGCGCAGGCGTGGAGGTGGGCAAGCCCACGCACTTCACGGTGCACACGAAGGGCGCGGGGAAGGCGCAGCTCGACGTGCAGTTCGCGGCGCCGGGGAAGGGCCCGGCCGTGCGCGACTTCGAGGTCATCGACAACCACGACTACTCCTACACCGTCAAGTACACGGCGCTGCAGCAGGTCCGGGGTCCCCCCGTCCCCTTGGGGCTCCCCAGGGTCCTGCTGGCCCCATGGAGTTCCCCCGGTATCTCTGTGGGGTCCTGACACCCCCCGGGTACCCCTGAGGTCCTGGAACTTCCCGGCTCCCCTTGGTGCTCTGCAGTGTCCTGTCCCACACCCTGGGCATCCCCTGGGGCTCCCAATGTCCCCCAAACACCATTCGGGGTCTCAACACCCCTGGGTACCCCGTGGGGCTCTTGACGTCCCCCAAACACCATTTGGGATCCCAACACCCCTGGGTACCCCGTGGGGCTCTTGACGTCCCCCAAACACCTTTTGGGGTCTCAACACCCCTGGGCACCCCTTGGGGCTCCTGACATCCCCCAAACACCATTTGGGATCCCAACACCCCAGGGCACCTCTTGGAGCTCCTGACATCCTCCAAACACCTTTTGGGGTCTCAACACCCCTGGGTACCCCCTGGGGCTCCCAACATCCCCCAAGCACCATTTGGGATCTCAACACTCCTGGGTACCCCGTGGGGCTCTTGACGTCCCCCAAACACCTTTTGGGGTCTCAACACCCTGGGCACCCCTTGGGGCTCCCGACGTCCCCCAAACACCTTTTGGGGTCCCAAAACCCTGGGTACCCCTTGGGGCTCCTGACATCCCCCAAACACCATTTGGGGTCCCAAAACCCTGGGCACCCCCTGGGGCTCCTGACATCCTCCAAACACCTTTTGGGGTCTCAACACCCCTGGGCACCTCTTGGAGCTCCTGACATCCTCCAAACACCTTTTGGGATCTCAACACCCCTGGGCACCCCTTGGGGCTCCCGATGTCCCCCAAACACCATTTGGGGTCTCAACACCCCTGGGTACCCCTTGGGGCTCCTGATGTTCCCCA